>NW_027038652.1:0-34933 GCF_034236695.1 Oncorhynchus nerka
CTCCATCCTCCCTCCTTAATCCTCCACCCCCTCCATCCTCCCTCCTTAATCCTCCACCCCTCCATCCTCCCTCCTTAATCCTCCACCCTCCATCCTCCCTCCATCCTCCCACTCTGTCCACCCTCCTATCCTCCTCTCCTTAATTCACTTCATCCTCCTCCTTAATCCCTCCACCCTCCATCCTCCCTCCTTAATCTCCACCTCTCCATCTCTCCTCTCAATTCACCCTCCATCCTCCCTCCTTAATCCTCCACCCTCCATCCTCCTCCAATCATCCCACTCCTCCATCCTCCCTCCCAATCCTCCACCACCTCCATCCTCCTCCTTAACTCCACCCTCCATCCTCCCCAATCCACCCCCTCCATCCTCCCTCCTTAATCCTTCACCCCTCCATACCCTCCTAATCCTCCACCCCCACCATCCTCCCTCCTAATCCCCCCAGGTCTGCTTCCTCAAGCACTTTCACTGTAACCTCTATTCTCTGTTCTCCTTCTAATCTCACTGTAACTCTTCTTCGACTCCTACTTTCCTCGTGCTTACCGTGCGCCTTCTATGACCCAGGCTGTCCCCCTTCCTCCCTGCTGGCTAGCCCCTCCTGTAACTACACTGAGTGACTCAGCCTGTGAGCTTGACAGAATGTGCTGCGGGCAGCTGGAACAAAAATGGAGGAAATCCTAAACTTCCGGAGACCTACTATCCTTTTCACCCTCCTCTCTACATTCTCCTCCTCTGTATCCAAGTGCTGGGCCACTCTAAATCTGCTCCACCCACCTCCATCCTCCACCCTCCATCCTAATCCTCCACCCCTCCATACTTCCTCCCTCCCATAATCTCCACCTCCATCCCCCTCCAATCCTCCCTCCTTAATCCACCCTCCATCCTCCCTCCCATACTCCCCTCCTTAATCCTCCACCTCCATCCTCCCTCCTTAATCCTCCACCCCCTCCATCCTCCCTCCTTAATCCTCCACCCCTCCATCTCCCTCCACTCCCTCCTTAATCCTCCACCCCCTCTCCTCCCTCTCAATTCTCCACCCCTCCATCCTCCCTCCTTAATCCCCTCCACACCCCTCCCATCCTCCCCTTAATCCACCCCCTCCATCCTCCCTCCTTCCAATCCTTCACCCCTCCATCCTCCCTCTAATCTCCCTCCTTAATCCTCCATCCTCCACCTTCATCCTCCTCCTTAATCCCCCCTCCAGGTCTCTGTTCTCCTACTAATCTCACTGTAACCCCTCCAGGTCTCTGTTCTCCTTCTAATCTCACTGTAACTCTTCGACCCTACTTTCCTTCTGTTTACCGCGCCCTATGACTCATACTGTCCCCCTTCCTCCCTGCTGGCTGGGCCCTCCCCTCCCTGCACCATGACTGAGTGACTCACTGTGAGCTTACAGAACAGGGCTGCGGGCAGCTGAACAAAAATGGAGGAAACCTAAACTTCGGAGGACCTATCATCCTTTCTTTCCTCCTCTCTACATTCTCCTCTCTGTATCTGCTGCTAAAGCCACTCTAAATGTTTCTGCCTCTAACCCCAGGAAACTATTTTTCCACCTTCTACTCCGCCTTAATCCTCCACCTCCTCCATCCTCCCTCCTTAATCCTCCACCCCTCCATCCTCCCTCCTTAATCCTCCACCCCCTCCATCCTCCCTCCTTAATCCTCCACCCCCTCCATCCCTCCCTCCTTAATCCTCCACCCCCTCCATCCTCCCTCCTTAATCACCCCCTCCATCCTCCCTCCTTAATCCTCCACCCCCTCCATCCTCCCTCCTTAATCCTCCACCCCTCCACCACTTCCTCATAATCCTCCACCCCTCCATCCTCCCCTCCTTAATCCTCCACCCCTCCATACTCCCTCCCTTAATCCTCCACCCTCCATCCTCCCTCCTTAATCCTCCACCCCCTCCATCCTCCCTCCTTAATCCTCCACCCCTCCATACCCCTCCTTAATCCTCCACCCCCCTCCATCCTCCCTCCTTAATCCTCCACCCCCCTCCATCCTCCCTCCTTAATCCTCCCCCCTCCATCCTCCCTCCTTAATCCACCCCCTCCATACTCCCTCCTTAATCCTCCACCCCCTCCATCCTCCCTCCTTAATACACCCTCTCCATCCTCCCTCCTTAATCCTCCACCCCTCCATCCTCCCTCCTTAATCATCCACCCCTCCATCCTCCCTCCTTAATCCACCCTCCATCCTCCCTCCTTAATCCTCCACCCCTCCATCCTCCCTCCTTAATCCTCCACCCCTCCATCCTCCCTCCTTAATCCACCCCTCCATCCTCCCTCCTTAATCCTCCACCCCCCATCCTCCCTCCTTAATCCTCCACCCCCTCCATCCTCCCTCCTTAATCCTCCACCCCTCCATCCTCCCTCCTTAATCCTCCACCCTCCATCCTCCCCCTTAATCCACATCTCACAGAACAAGTTTTTGTAAAAAATCCCTTCCCAGGTAATCCTTCTCCAGTATGTTTTAGTTCCACAGTATGTTATAAACTGCTAGCTTCACTAAATAGTACCCGCAAAATCTCAACATCAACAGTGAAGAGGTGACTCCGGGATGCTGTCTTCTAGACAGAGTTGCAAAGAAAAAGCCATATCTCAGAATGGCCAATAAAAAGAAAAGATTAAAAGAACACAGACACTGGACAGAGGAACATTATCTCGAAGGCCAGCATCCCAGAGTCGCCTCTTCGCTGTTGACATTGAGTTTGGTGTTTTGTGGGTACTATTTAATGAAGCTGTCAGTTGAGGACTTATGAGGCGTCTGTTTCTCAAACTAGACACTCTAATGTACTTGTCCTCTTGCTCAGTTGTGCACCGGGGCCTCCCACTCCTCTTTCTATTCTGGTTAGAGCCAGTTTGCGCTGTTCTGTGAAGGAAGTAGTACACAGCGTTGAACCAGATCTTCAGTTTCTTGGCAATAGACTGATGAGTTTCAGAAGAAACATATTTGTTTCTGGCCGTTTTGAGCCTGTAATCGAACTCACAAATGCTGATGCTCCAGATACTCAACGAGTCTAAAGGCCAGTTTTATTTCTTCTTTAATCAGGACAACAGTTTTCAGCTGTGCTAACATAAGATAATTGCAAAAGGGTTTTCTAATGATCAATTAGCCTTTTAAAATGATCATCTTGGATTAGCTAACACAACGTGCCATTGGAACACAGGAGTGATGGTAGCTGATAATGGGCCTCTGTACGCCTATGTAGATATTCCATTAAAAATCAGCCGCTTCCAGCTACAATAGTCATTTACAACATTAACAATGTCTACACTGTATTTCTGATCAATTTGATGTTTATTTTAATCAACAAACAGGTGTGCTTTTCTTTCAAAAACAAGGACATTTCTAAGTGACCCCGTACTTTTGAACGGTAGTGTATATACTGAAATCTTCCCTGAATTATAGATGTTTTTTTTCACAATCTAAAAGTCGTATTAAGTTACAGTAGAGTGAGAGTAGCTTTATTTCAATGTTACGTCGTTCTGCCTGCTTGAAAGGCAATAGATCAGATACACACGACAACCAGGAATGGCCCCCAGGAATAGACAGAACATCGCTCAGAGATGCACAAAAACAATATTACGATTCAAAACGGGTGAATCTTTCCTTTTAAGTAAGTCCACAGCGCCCCCACCCATAGTACACTGGAAACACAAAGCCTTAAAAGAGTGAATCCAAGGGCCCCCTTTGTAAAAGTTAAAGAATTATAGTGAAGACGCTGGGGGAGAAAAGGACTGGGTCGAGGAGGACTGGTGACTAGTGATCCATGATGGCTTTATAATGGTACGCTACACTAGAGCAGTTCTGCACTGTGTGTGTCTGTGTGTATGTGTCTGTGTATGTGTCTGTGTGTGTGTCTGTGTGTGTGTGTCTGTGTCTGTGTGTGTGTGTGTGTGTGTGTGTGTGTGTGTGTGTGTGTGTGTGTGTGTGTGTGTGTGTGTGTGTGTGTGTGTGTGTGTGTGTGTGTGCGTGTGTGTGTGTGTGTGTGTGTGTGAGAGAGAACCTGTGGTGATTCCTACAACAGTCCAGAGTGTTTCCATGGATCTGTTCATTGTTGGCTAATTTACCCATAGTACACTCCACACTATGTACAAATACACTACTGTATTTTAAAAATAAAGAATTTAAAAAAACAAGACTTTTAAGTTTTTAGTTTTAAATGTTACAGGTAGAATACTATAAAATGTTTATTTTTTAAATTTAATTTAAAACTTTAAAAAATGTAAATGGTCATGGCTTTTGAGATGGGCCAGAGCCATTCATACCAAGACATGTTGATTTGTGATTTGTTTTGGGCCGTTTGTAATGAGCAACTCTTCCCTCTGATGTCCTTCTCATCAAACAGTCCAGATAGAGCAGAAATGAGCCTATAAGAAGATATCTGTGTTTTGCTGAGATACTCTCGACCTTCCCCTTTCTCTCTCCCTCTCTCCCCCATTTTAAATCCAGTGAGCTGTAATGATGCAGCCTCCAGCCTCCAGGCAGGCTATGTCTGCTAGCTCTTTCTATCCTCAGAGCTGAGGACCCAATCTCAGCCTATTTTTACAGAGCTGAGCATGAACACTGAGCATGAACAAATGCCAGTGATAGCGTGGAGTGTCCCAAACCTGCCACGTCTGCTCCAAATTAAACCATTTTAGTCTTGTTGTGCCTCAAACAACATCACATGGCCTAGTTGCACAGAGAAGCCATTTTCATTCTGTAGCTTAGACAAAGAAGGCATGAATCTGTTCTCCCAAAATAGAAGGAATGAATCTATTCTCCCCAGATAGAAGGCATGAATCTGTTCTACCCAGACTGAAGGAATCAATCTGTTCTCCCCAGATAGAAGGAATCAATCTGTTCTACCCAGATAGAAGGAATGAATCTGTTCTCCCCAAATAGAAGGAATGAATCTGTTCTCCCCATATAGAAGGAATGAATCTGTTCTCCCCAGATAGAAGGAATGAATCTGCTCTCCCCAGATAGAAGGAATCAATCTGTTCTACCCAGATAGAAGGAATGAATCTGCTCTCCCCAGATAGAAGGAATCAATCTGTTCTACCCAGATAGAAGGAATCAATCTGTTCTCCCCAGATAGAAGGAATCAATCTGTTCTACCCAGATAGAAGGAATCAATCTGTTCTCCCCAGATAGAAGGAATGAATCTGCTCTCCCCAGATAGAAGGGATCAATCTGTTCTCCCCAGACTGAAGGAATGAATCTGTTCTCCCCAGATAGAAGGAATGAATCTGCTCTCCCCAGATAGAAGGGATGAATCTGTTCTCCCCAGATAGAAGGAATGAATCTGTTCTCCCCAGATAGAAGGAATCAATCTGTTCTCCCCAGATAGAAGGAATGAATCTCTTCTGCCCAGATAGAAGGAATGAATCTGTTCTCCCCAGATAGAAGGAATGAATCTGCTCTCCCCAGATAGAAGGAATCAATCTGTTCTACCCAGATAGAAGGAATGAATCTGCTCTCCCCAGATAGAAGGGATCAATCTGTTCTCCCCAGATAGAAGGAATGAATCTGTTCTCCCCAGATAGAAGGAATTAATCTGCTCTCCCCAGATAGAAGGAATCAATCTTTTCTCCCCAGATAGAAGGAATCAATCTGTTCTGCCCAGATAGAAGGAATGAATCTGTTCTGCCCAGATAGAAGGAATGAATCTGTTCTCCCCAGATAGAAGGAATCAATCTGTTCTGCCCAGATAGAAGGAATGAATCTGCTCTCCCCAGATAGAAGGAATGAATCTGCTCTCCCCAGATAGAAGGAATGAATCTGCTCTCCCCAGATAGAAGGAATGAACAAATTAATCCCGAGTGGCACAGCGGTCTAAGGCACTGCATCTCGGTGCTAGAGGCGTCACTAAAGACCCTGGTTTGATTCCAGGCTGTATCACAACCGGCAGTGATTGGGAGTCCCTGTCACGTTCGTTGGAATGAACGTCGGACCAAGGCGCAGCGTACGTCCACATTATTTATTAGAAAGTGAAACTTAGAAAAACCAAAACAAGAATAACAGAATAAACGAACCGTGACGACAATGCACTGCGATCAGGGCAACTTAACATAAACAATATCCCATCACCCACAGGTGGAAAAATGCAACTTAAGTATGATCCCCAATTAGAGACAAAGATTACCAGCTGCCTCTAATTGGGAATCACACTAAAACACCAACATAGAAAAAACAAACTAGAACCCCACATAGAAATAATAAACTAGACAAAAAACACTAGTCACTCCCTGACCTACTCTACCATAGAAAATACAGGCTTTCTATGGCCAGGACGTGACAGTCCCATCGGGCGGCTCCCCAGCGTCGTATGGTTTAGGGTTCGGCCGGGGTAGGCTGTCATTGTAAATAAGAATTTCTTCGTAACTGACTTGTCGAGTTAAATAAAGGTTAAATATATATATATATATATATATTTTTTTAAATCTCTTCTCCCCAGATAGAAGGATGAGTGTGACACGTATACACCCCTCTGAGTCTGTGTCCAAATGGCACCCTATTCCCAATATAGGGGTCCATAGACTCTCGTCAAAAGTAGTGCACTGTGTAGGGTGCCATTTGGGACGTACCATCTGAGAAAGCTGCTGTTGGATTAAAAACCTCTGATTACAATCAGAACAGAGACGCGAGGCCTCTGCTGTGAAGCGACACGGTTCACAATCCTGCAGCAACAGGAACTGTTTTTTTTGTTGTGGATTATAATTAATGTAGGGGGTTGATACATTTTTCAAATCATGTCTGAAATTCTAAAGTGGAAATTACAAACTTTAGATGCCTTTTTAAACCTTGAATACCACTACAAGTTTGCATTTCCTCTAACAACAGGATGATCAAAATTAAGATACGGCATCTGTATACGTCAAATAAACATTAAAAAAATTATTCTTTGTTCGTGCCTCCTGAGTGGTGCAGTGGTCTAAGGCGTTAGCTGTACCACTAAAAATCCAGGTTTTGTTGCAGTCGGCCAAGACCGAGAGACAATTGGCCCTGCATCGTCCAGGTTATAGGAGGGTATAGCCGGCAGGGATGTCCTTCTCCCATCGTGCTCTAGTGACTCCTGGAGACGCTGACACGGGTCACTAGGTGTACAGTGTTTCCTCAGACACATTGGTGCAGCTGGCTTCCGGGTTAGGTGGGCATTGTGTCAAGAAGCAGCTTGGGTCGTGTTTCGGAGGACGCACGGCTCTTGACCTTCGCCTCTCCCGAGTCCGTACGGGAGTTGCAGCGATGAGACAAGATTGTAACTACCAATTATGGAGAAAAAGGGGTGTAAGATTTTTTTTTTTTTTAAATACAGTTTCAGCTCTAGAAGTGTAAACCTTTTAAACTGACAGTCCCCGAAATTGGACGCTATAATTACTTTCAAAAATATCTAAATGTTAACTTGACTTATTTTATTGATCTCCCTCCGTTTTACAAGTCAGAAGACAGCCATCCAGACCTTCCTAGGACCATGTAAATGCCCTTTGTCTAATAAACTTGTATTTGCTTCCCTCTGGTGGTCGGCTGCGTCATTACATCCATTTACATCACTTCACTGCAACGTTGTGTCAAAGGAGCGGTCCTTAGAAAAACATCTATCCAGCTGGACAGCTTCACGGCACAGACATGGCAAAGCAATCGCTGAATTTGTCTCGAGCAAGTGGATCTAAATACATAACTTTAATACCTCCACAATAAGGAATGTGACCTACACTCCCTTAAAAACCTAAAATAAGTGAAGAAGTAATTTTGTGTGGAAGTCAAACATTTGTTTTACGTTGGAGGCAAAAACATTGCATATGCTCAGAATGACAAAATAAAGCCCTTTACCTAGCCCTTCTTCCCGTGTCTATAGGAGGGACACATGCAGGGTAGCCTAGTGTTTAGAGCGTTGGACTAGTAACCGGAAGATCGCAAGTTCAAATCCCCGAGCTGACAAGGTACAAATCTGTCGTTCTGCCCTTGAACAGGCAGTTAACCCACTGTTCCTAGGCCGTCATTGAAAATAAGAATTTGTTCTTAACTGACTTGCCTAGTAAAATTAAAAAAATACCATTATATTTTGATATGTGTTATATTTGTATTGTGTAATACATATTTTTTTTTCTCAGACATAAATAACCAATTCCAGGTGAAAGCCAAAGGTGACACGCACACACACACACACACGCACGCACGCACGCGCGCACGCAAATACAATTAATACAATATTGCCCTCTTGCTAGATTGATGACAGAAGCCAAAGTAAAAGGTCTGTCAGCTCAACTGGTTTCCATAACGATGTATCCGTTTAATAAGAATGTTATTGCAAGGTCAGTAGTCATTTAGGGAAGCTAATATTAGCAGATGAATAACCAAAGATAACAATTACCATCACAGATAGACCTGACCTCTCAGATTAGACTCTATTACAGCTCCCTCTACACAACTGGGACCTGAAGTATTGATAGGGAGATGAGAGATAAGGAACACAACTAGGACCTGAAGTATTGTTAGGGAGATGAGAGATAAGGAACACAACTGGGACCTGAAGTATTGTTAGGGAGATGAGAGATAAGGAACACAACTGGGACCTGAAGTATTGTTAGGGAGATGAGAGATAAGGAACACAACTGGGACCTGAAGTATTGTTAGGGAGATGAGAGATAAGGAATACAACTGAAACACACATGAAGTATTGTTAGGGAGATGAGAGATAAGGAACACAACTGGGACCTGAAGTATTGTTAGGGAGATGAGAGATAAGGAACACAACTAGGACCTGAAGTATTGTTAGGGAGATGAGAGATAAGGAACACAACTGGGACCTGAAGTATTGATAGAGAGATGAGAGGTAAGGAACACAACTGGGACCTGAAGTATTGATAGAGAGATGAGAGATAAGGAACACAACTGAAACACACATGAAGTATTGTTAGGGAGATGAGAGATAAGGAACACAACTGGGACCTCAAGTATTGTTAGGGAGATGAGAGGTAAGGAACACAACTGGCACCTGTGTGTGTGTGTGATTGTGTGATTGTGTGTGTGTGTGTGTGTGTGTGTGTGTGTGTGTGTGTGTGTGTGTGTGTGTGTGTGTGTGTGTGTGTGCGTGTGTGCGTGTGTGCGTGTGTGGGTCCGTGCGTGTGAGATTGTGATCACTGGAAGAAAGGAAGGAGCATGTTGAAGACAGCAGAGCCCCCGGATCCTCAGCTGACCTAGATGGGGAGACGACGGGTCCTCAGCTGACCTAGATGGGGAGACGGCGGATCCTCAGCTGACCTAGATGGGGAGACGACGGATCCTCAGCTGACCTAGATGGGGAGACGACGGGTCCTCAGCTGACCTAGATGGGGAGACGGCGGGTCCTCAGCTGACCTAGATGGGGAGACGGCGGGTCCTCAGCTGACCTAGATGGGGAGACGACGGATCCTCAGCTGACCTAGATGGGGCGACGACGGATCCTCAGCTGACCTAGATGGGGCGATGACGGATCCTCAGCTGCCCTAGATGGGGAGACGGCGGGTCCTCAGCTGACCTAGATGGGGAGATGACGGATCCTCAGCTGACCTAGATGGGGGACGGCGGATCCTTTAAAGGGCCAATGTGCAGTTTTTACTTAGAAATTACATTAAATGAAATGCACCCATTGAATCTTGAAGAATAAACGTATAAATGCCTCATGAGATTAGTTTAATTGTCATTCCCCATCAGAAACCAAAATATTAGCTTGTTTGTTAAAAAACAAAAAAACATTATATTGCTCAAAACATGGTAAAAACTATAATGTTGATATCATGGATGGTCAGTCCAAGCATCCAGAGATCTGTCTATGAATTTGAGAGTGGTTGTGTTTCTCCGGGCCCGATCCCTCAGCTTTTTTACCGAAAGACGGGCAGGAGAACACCTTTTGTTATTGTGTCAATTGCCTAATGCCACTTTAAAAAGAACAGAAATGACCTGTCATTTTATGAATTGGTTGAGAACGCAGTTACAGGAAACACAGCAGAGATGAAATGAAGACAGAAAAAAGTTGTGAAAAGAGTCCTTGTGTTTTTCTGTCACATTTGGATTTGAAGAACATTGTATTTTTGTTATTATGCCTGAGGACCAATGGTACGACCCGATCCAACCATGTACATCTTGACACCGTCTGGGATGAAACCAACAGCGTTACTCAATCTGGTATCAATCCAACAGCGTTACTCAATCTGTCTGGTATCAAACCAACAGCGTTACTCAATCTGGTATCAAACCAACAGCGTTACTCAATCTGGTATCAAACCAACAGCATTACTCAATCTGGTATCAAACCAACAGCGTTACTCAATCTGGTATCAAACCAACAGCGTTACTCAATCTGTCTGGGATCAAACCAACAGAGTTACTCAATCTGTCTGGTATCAAACCAACAGCGTTACTCAATCTGTCTGGGATCAAACCAACAGCATTACTCAATCTGTCTGGGATCAAACCAACAGCATTACTCAATCTGTCTGGTATCAAACCAACAGCGTTACTCAATCTGGTATCAAACCAACAGCATTACTCAATCTGGTATCAAACCAACAGCATTACTCAATCTGTCTGGGATCAAACCAACAGCATTACTCAATCTGTCTGGTATCAAACCAACAGCATTACTCAATCTGTCTGGGATCAAACCAACAGCGTTACTCAATCTGGTATCAAACCAACAGCATTACTCAATCTGTCTGGTATCAAACCAACAGCATTACTCAATCTGTCTGGTATCAAACCAACAGCATTACTCAATCTGGTATCAAACCAACAGCGTTACTCAATCTGTCTGGTATCAAACCAACAGCGTTACTCAATCTGTCTGGTATCAAACCAACAGAATTACTCAATCTGGTATCAAACCAACAGCATTACTCAATCTGGTATCAAACCAACAGCGTTACTAAATCTGTCTGGTATCAAACCAACAGCATTACTCAATCTGTCTGGGATCAAACCAACAGCATTACTCAATCTGGTATCAAACCAACAGCGTTACTAAATCTGTCTGGTATCAAACCAACAGCATTACTCAATCTGTCTGGTATCAAACCAACAGCATTACTCAATCTGGTATCAAACCAACAGCGTTACTCAATCTGGTATCAAACCAACAGCGTTACTCAATCTGTCTGGTATCAAACCAACAGCATTACTCAATCTGTCTGGTATCAAACCAACAGCGTTACTCAATCTGTCTGGGATCAAACCAACAGCATTACTCAATCTGTCTGGTATCAAACCAACAGCGTTACTCAATCTGTCTGGGATCAAACCAACAGCGTTACTCAATCTGTCTGGTATCAAACCAACAGCATTACTCAATCTGGTATCAAACCAACAGCGTTACTAAATCTGTCTGGTATCAAACCAACAGCATTACTCAATCTGGTATCAAACCAACAGCATTACTCAATCTGTCTGGTATCAAACCAACAGCATTACTCAATCTGTCTGGGATCAAACCAACAGCGTTACTAAATCTGTCTGGGATCAAACCAACAGCGTTACTAAATCTGTCTGGTATCAAACCAACAGCATTACTCACTCTGTCTGGGATCAAACCAACAGCATTACTCAATCTGTCTGGTATCAAACCAACAGCGTTACTAAATCTGTCTGGGATCAAACCAACAGCATTACTCAATCTGTCTGGGATCAAACCAACAGCGTTACTAAATCTGTCTGGTATCAAACCAACAGCGTTACTCAATCTGGTATCAAACCAACAGCATTACTCAATCTGGTATCAAACCAACAGCGTTACTCAATCTGTCTGGTATCAAACCAACAGCATTACTCAATCTGGTATCAAACCAACAGCATTACTCAATCTGGTATCAAACCAACAGCGTTACTCAATCTGGTATCAAACCAACAGCATTACTCAATCTGGTATCAAACCAACAGCGTTACTCAATCTGGTATCAAACCAACAGCATTACTCAATCTGTCTGGTATCAAACAAACAGCATTACTCAATCTGTCTGGGATCAAAACAACAGCATTACTCAATCTGTGTGGTATCAAACCAACAGCATTACTCAATCTGTCTGGTATCAAACCAACAGCGTTACTCAATCTGTGTGGTATCAAACCAACAGCATTACTCAATCTGTCTGGGATCAAACCAACAGCGTTACTCAATCTGGTATCAAACCAACAGCATTACTCAATCTGTCTGGTATCAAACCAACAGCGTTACTCAATCTGTCTGGGATCAAACCAACAGCGTTACTAAATCTGTCTGGTATCAAACCAACAGCATTACTCAATCTGTCTGGGATCAAACCAACAGCGTTACTCAATCTGGTATCAAACCAACAGCGTTACTCAATCTGGTATCAAACCAACAGCATTACTCAATCTGTCTGGTATCAAACCAACAGCGTTACTCAATCTGGTATCAAACCAACAGCATTACTCAATCTGGTATCAAACCAACAGCATTACTCAATCTGTCTGGGATCAAACCAACAGAGTTACTCAATCTGTCTGGTATCAAACCAACAGCGTTACTCAATCTGTCTGGTATCAAACCAACAGCGTTACTCAATCTGTCTGGTATCAAACCAACAGCGTTACTCAATCTGGTATCAAACCAACAGAGTTACTCAATCTGTCTGGGATCAAACCAACAGCGTTACTCAATCTGTCTGGGATCAAACCAACAGCTTTACTCAATCTGTCTGGTATCAAACCAACAGCGTTACTCAATCTGTCTGGTATCAAACCAACAGCGTTACTCAATCTGGTATCAAACCAACAGCGTTACTCAATCTGGTATCAAACCAACAGCATTACTCAATCTGGTATCAAACCAACAGCGTTACTCAATCTGGTATCAAACCAACAGCGTTACTCAATCTGGTATCAAACCAACAGCTTTACTCAATCTGTCTGGTATCAAACCAACAGCATTACTCAATCTGATATCAAACCAACAGCATTACTCAATCTGGTATCAAACCAACAGCGTTACTCAATCTGTCTGGGATCAAACCAACAGCATTACTCAATCTGTCTGGTATCAAACCAACAGCGTTACTCAATCTGTCTGGTATCAAACCAACAGCGTTACTCAATCTGGTATCAAACCAACAGCGTTACTCAATCTGGTATCAAACCAACAGCATTACTCAATCTGGTATCAAACCAACAGCGTTACTCAATCTGGTATCAAACCAACAGCGTTACTCAATCTGGTATCAAACCAACAGCGTTACTCAATCTGTCTGGTATCAAACCAGCAGCATTACTCAATCTGGTATCAAACCAACAGCATTACTCAATCTGGTATCAAACCAACAGCGTTACTCAATCTGGTATCAAACCAACAGCATTACTCAATCTGGTATCAAACCAACAGCGTTACTCAATCTGGTATCAAACCAACAGCGTTACTCAATCTGTCTGGTATCAAACCAACAGCATTACTCAATCTGTCTGGTATCAAACCAACAGCGTTACTCAATCTGGTATCAAACCAACAGCGTTACTCAATCTGTCTGGTATCAAACCAACAGCATTACTCAATCTGGTATCAAACCAACAGCGTTACTCAATCTGGTATCAAACCAACAGCGTTACTCAATCTGTCTGGTATCAAACCAACAGCATTACTCAATCTGTTATCAAACCAACAGCGTTACTCAATCTGTCTGGGATCAAACCAACAGCGTTACTAAATCTGTCTGGGATCAAACCAACAGCGTTACTAAATCTGTCTGGTATCAAACCAACAGCATTACTCAATCTGTCTGGTATCAAACCAACAGCGTTACTCAATCTGTCTGGTATCAAACCAACAGCGTTACTCAATCTGGTATCAAACCAACAGCGTTACTCAATCTGGTATCAAACCAACAGCGTTACTCAATCTGTCTGCTATCAAACCAACAGCATTACTCAATCTGGTATCAAACCAACAGCATTACTCAATCTGGTATCAAACCAACAGCGTTACTCAATCTGGTATCAAACCAACAGCATTACTCAATCTGGTATCAAACCAACAGCATTACTCAATCTGGTATCAAACCAACAGCGTTACTCAATCTGGTATCAAACCAACAGCATTACTCAATCTGTCTGGTATCAAACAAACAGCATTACTCAATCTGTCTGGGATCAAACCAACAGCATTACTCAATCTGGTATCAAACCAACAGCATTACTCAATCTGGTATCAAACCAACAGCATTACTCAATCTGGTATCAAACCAACAGCATTACTCAATCTGGTATCAAACCAACAGCGTTACTCAATCTGTCTGGTATCAAACCAACAGCGTTACTCAATCTGTCTGGTATCAAACCAACAGCATTACTCAATCTGGTATGAAACCAACAGCATTACTCAATCTGTCTGGTATCAAACCAACAGCATTACTCAATCTGTCTGGTATCAAACTAACAGCGTTACTCAATCTGGTATTAAACCAACAGCATTACTCAATCTGTCTGGTATCAAACCAACAGCATTACTCAATCTGTCTGGTATCAAACCAACAGAGTTACTCAATCTGTCTGGTATCAAACCAACAGCGTTACTCAACCTGTCTGGGATCAAACCAACAGCGTTACTAAATCTGTCTGGGATCAAACCAACAGCGTTACTAAATCTGGTATCAAACCAACAGCATTACTCAATCTGTCTGGTATCAAACCAACAGCATTACTCAATCTGTCTGGGATCAAACCAACAGCGTTACTAAATCTGTCTGGGATCAAACCAACAGCGTTACTAAATCTGTCTGGTATCAAACCAACAGCATTACTCACTCTGTCTGGGATCAAACCAACAGCATTACTCAATCTGTCTGGTATCAAACCAACAGCGTTACTAAATCTGTCTGGGATCAAACCAACAGCATTACTCAATCTGTCTGGGATCAAACCAACAGCGTTACTAAATCTGTCTGGTATCAAACCAACAGCGTTACTCAATCTGGTATCAAACCAACAGCATTACTCAATCTGTCTGGGATCAAACCAACAGCGTTACTCAATCTGTCTGGGATCAAACCAACAGTGTTACTAAATCTGTCTGGTATCAAACCAACAGCATTACTCAATCTGTCTGGGATCAAACCAACAGCGTTACTCAATCTGGTATCAAACCAACAGCGTTACTCAATCTGTCTGGTATCAAACCAACAGCATTACTCAATCTGGTATCAAACCAACAGCATTACTCAATCTGGTATCAAACCAACAGCGTTACTCAATCTGGTATCAAACCAACAGCATTACTCAATCTGGTATCAAACCAACAGCGTTACTCAATCTGGTATCAAACCAACAGCATTACTCAATCTGTCTGGTATCAAACAAACAGCATTACTCAATCTGTCTGGGATCAAACCAACAGCATTACTCAATCTGTGTGGTATCAAACCAACAGCATTACTCAATCTGTCTGGGATCAAACCAACAGCGTTACTCAATCTGGTATCAAACCAACAGCATTACTCAATCTGTCTGGTATCAAACCAACAGCGTTACTCAATCTGTCTGGGATCAAACCAACAGCGTTACTAAATCTGTCTGGTATCAAACCAACAGCATTACTCAATCTGTCTGGGATCAAACCAACAGCGTTACTCAATCTGGTATCAAACCAACAGCGTTACTCAATCTGGTATCAAACCAACAGCATTACTCAATCTGTCTGGTATCAAACCAACAGCGTTACTCAATCTGGTATCAAACCAACAGCATTACTCAATCTGGTATCAAACCAACAGCATTACTCAATCTGTCTGGGATCAAACCAACAGAGTTACTCAATCTGTCTGGTATCAAACCAACAGCGTTACTCAATCTGTCTGGTATCAAACCAACAGCGTTACTCAATCTGTCTGGTATCAAACCAACAGCGTTACTCAATCTGGTATCAAACCAACAGAGTTACTCAATCTGTCTGGGATCAAACCAACAGCGTTACTCAATCTGTCTGGGATCAAACCAACAGCTTTACTCAATCTGTCTGGTATCAAACCAACAGCGTTACTCAATCTGTCTGGTATCAAACCAACAGCGTTACTCAATCTGGTATCAAACCAACAGCGTTACTCAATCTGGTATCAAACCAACAGCATTACTCAATCTGGTATCAAACCAACAGCGTTACTCAATCTGGTATCAAACCAACAGCGTTACTCAATCTGGTATCAAACCAACAGCTTTACTCAATCTGTCTGGTATCAAACCAACAGCATTACTCAATCTGATATCAAACCAACAGCATTACTCAATCTGGTATCAAACCAACAGCGTTACTCAATCTGTCTGGGATCAAACCAACAGCATTACTCAATCTGTCTGGTATCAAACCAACAGCGTTACTCAATCTGTCTGGTATCAAACCAACAGCGTTACTCAATCTGGTATCAAACCAACAGCGTTACTCAATCTGGTATCAAACCAACAGCATTACTCAATCTGGTATCAAACCAACAGCGTTACTCAATCTGTATCAAACCAACAGCGTTACTCAATCTGGTATCAAACCAACAGCGTTACTCAATCTGTCTGGTATCAAACCAGCAGCATTACTCAATCTGGTATCAAACCAACAGCATTACTCAATCTGGTATCAAACCAACAGCGTTACTCAATCTGGTATCAAACCAACAGCATTACTCAATCTGGTATCAAACCAACAGCGTTACTCAATCTGGTATCAAACCAACAGCGTTACTCAATCTGTCTGGTATCAAACCAACAGCATTACTCAATCTGTCTGGTATCAAACCAACAGCGTTACTCAATCTGGTATCAAACCAACAGCGTTACTCAATCTGTCTGGTATCAAACCAACAGCATTACTCAATCTGGTATCAAACCAACAGCGTTACTCAATCTGGTATCAAACCAACAGCGTTACTCAATCTGTCTGGTATCAAACCAACAGCATTACTCAATCTGTTATCAAACCAACAGCGTTACTCAATCTGTCTGGGATCAAACCAACAGCGTTACTAAATCTGTCTGGGATCAAACCAACAGCGTTACTAAATCTGTCTGGTATCAAACCAACAGCATTACTCAATCTGTCTGGTATCAAACCAACAGCGTTACTCAATCTGTCTGGTATCAAACCAACAGCGTTACTCAATCTGGTATCAAACCAACAGCGTTACTCAATCTGGTATCAAACCAACAGCGTTACTCAATCTGTCTGCTATCAAACCAACAGCATTACTCAATCTGGTATCAAACCAACAGCATTACTCAATCTGGTATCAAACCAACAGCGTTACTCAATCTGGTATCAAACCAACAGCATTACTCAATCTGGTATCAAACCAACAGCATTACTCAATCTGGTATCAAACCAACAGCGTTACTCAATCTGGTATCAAACCAACAGCATTACTCAATCTGTCTGGTATCAAACAAACAGCATTACTCAATCTGTCTGGGATCAAACCAACAGCATTACTCAATCTGGTATCAAACCAACAGCATTACTCAATCTGGTATCAAACCAACAGCATTACTCAATCTGGTATCAAACCAACAGCATTACTCAATCTGGTATCAAACCAACAGCGTTACTCAATCTGTCTGGTATCAAACCAACAGCGTTACTCAATCTGTCTGGTATCAAACCAACAGCATTACTCAATCTGGTATCAAACCAACAGCATTACTCAATCTGTCTGGTATCAAACCAACAGCATTACTCAATCTGTCTGGTATCAAACTAACAGCGTTACTCAATCTGGTATTAAACCAACAGCATTACTCAATCTGTCTGGTATCAAACCAACAGCATTACTCAATCTGTCTGGTATCAAACCAACAGAGTTACTCAATCTGTCTGGTATCAAACCAACAGCGTTACTCAACCTGTCTGGGAGGAAACCAACAGCGTTACTCAATCTGGTATCAAACCAACAGCGTTACACAATCTGTCTGGTATCAAACCAACAGCATTACTCAATCTGTCTGGGATCAAACCAACAGCATTACTCAATCTGTCTGGGATCAAACCAACAGCATTACTCAATCTGTCTGGGATCAAACCAACAGCGTTACTCAATCTGGTATCAAACCAACAGCGTTACTCAATCTGGTATCAAACCAACAGCGTTACTCAATCTGTCTGGGATCAAACCAACAGCATTACTCAATCTGGTATCAAACCAACAGCGTTACTCAATCTGGTATCAAACCAACAGCGTTACTCAATCTGGTATCAAACCAACAGCTTTACTCAATCTGTCTGGGATCAAACCAACAGCGTTACTCAATCTGTCTGGGATCAAACCAACAGCATTACTCAATCTGTCTGGTATCAAACCAACAGAGTTACTCAATCTGGGATCAAACCAACAGCATTACTCAATCTGTCTGGTATCAAACCAACAGAGTTACTCAATCTGGGATCAAACCAACAGCATTACTCAATCTGGTATCAAACCAACAGCATTACTCAATCTGTCTGGTATCAAACCAACAGCGTTACTCAATCTGTCTGGTATCAAACCAACAGCATTACTCAATCTGTCTGGTATCAAACCAACAGCATTACTCAATCTGTCTGGTATCAAACCAACAGCATTACTCAATCTGCCTGGTATCAAACCAACAGCATTACTAAATCTGGTATCAAACCAACACCATTACTCAATCTGTCTGGTATCAAACCAACAGCGTTACTCAATCTGTCTGGGATCAAACCAACAGCGTTACTAAATCTGTCTGGTATCAAACCAACAGCATTACTAAATCTGTCTGGTATCAAACCAACAGCATTACTCAATCTGTCTGGTATCAAACCAACAGCGTTACTCAATCTGTCTGGGATCAAACCAACAGCGTTACTCAATCTGGTATCAAACCAACAGCATTACTCAATCTGTCTGGTATCAAACCAACAGCATTACTCAATCTGTCTGGTATCAAACCAACAGCGTTACTCAATCTGTCTGGGATCAAACCAACAGCGTTACTCAATCTGTCTGGGATCAAACCAACAGCATTACTCAATCTGTCTGGTATCAAACTAACAGCATTACTCAATCTGGTATCAAACCATCAGCATTACTCAATCTGTCTGGTATCAAACCAACAGCATTACTCAATCTGTCTGGTATCAAACCAACAGCGTTACTCAATCTGTTTCAAACTTCTACAATCCCCCATGGGAGATAAAACTACTGTCTATAACTAATATAATTTATTTTTCCATTATGACAAAGTGATTAAAATCGTGTAATTGGACAGTCAATTATAATTTTCAACTACAACTGCCAAGATTTGTGAGTTATCGGATCCAATATCCCTGCCATCTAAAGGCCTAAGGCTGGGTAGGTGCACTGAGGTACACACTAATGTTTACTAATGATCTCTCTGTCTCTGTCTCTCTCACAAACACACACACACACACACACACACACACACACACACACACACACACACACACACACACATACACACACAGTATATATCAACCCCCTCCTGCCTTCATCACACAGGCATTTGGATGGATCTATTTACCATGGTTACCTTCTTCCCGTGCGACATGGTAGAGAGCATACAACCAATCTCATGTGCTCTTTCACAACACTATGGAGCCAGTGGCTAAATTAAATGGATAATATCTCATTAATTAAATGATTTTGAGGGAATATTCATTGGTAATTTACCTTGTGTGTTCTACCGTGTGGATAAGCATCTCATTAAATGGTTGACAGTGACTGTGGACTCCTCTTTTCAGTTTGTATCCCAAAGTAATTCTAATTATAAGAAGAAGGGCACACATTGTACAACCATACATTTCTATTTTCCCGGTGGTGTAGTCAGAACCACAGAGTTCTATGGTCGGAACCACAGAGTTCTATGATCGGAAGCACAGAGTTCTATTGTCGGAACCACAGAATTCTATGATCTGAACCACATAGTTCTATGGTCGGAACCACAGAGTTCTATGGTCGGAAACACAGAGTTCTATGGTCTGAACCACAGAGTTCTATGGTCTGAACCACAGAGTTCTATGGTCAGAAACACAGAGTTCTATGGTCTGAAACACAGAGTTCTATGGTCTGAAACACAGAGTTCTATGGTCTGAAACACAGAGTTCTATGGTTTCGACCATAGATTATCGTTACTTTGCTGAGTTATTTTTATTATTTAACTTTTTTGTTTTTTATTACAAAAAAAACACAAGTATTAGAACATGAAGGAGAAATAATACAGCATCAAGACACTATCAAACACTACAGCATCAAGACAGTATCAAACACTACAGCATCAAGACACTATCAAACACTACAGCATCAAGACACTATCAAACACTACAGCATCAAGACACTATCAAACACTACAGCATCAACACACTATCAAACACTACAGCATCAAGACACTATCAAACACTACAGCATCAAGACACTATCAAACACTACAGCATCAACACACTATCAAACACTACAGCATCAAGACACTATCAAACACTACAGCATCAAGACACAAGTAAACACTACAGCATCAAGACACTATCAAACACTACAGCATCAAGACACTATCAAACACTACAGCATCAACACACTATCAAACACTACAGCATCAAGACACTATCAAACACTACAGCATCAAGACACAATTAAAGACTACAGCATCAAGACACTATCAAACACTACAGCATCAAGACACTATCAAACACTACAGCATCAACACACTATCAAACACTACAGCATCAAGACACTATCAAACACTACAGCATCAAGACACTATCAAACACTACAGCATCAACACACTATCAAACACTACAGCATCAAGACACTATCAAACACTACAGCATCAAGACACAAGTAAACACTACAGCATCAAGACACTATCAAACACTACAGCATCAAGACACTATCAAACACTACAGCATCAACACACTATCAAACATGTATCAGTCTTTCTGCAACAGAGCCATCCTTATGTGTGAGGGTGTCTACTACTATCAAACATGTATCAGTCTTTCTGCAGCAGAACCATCCTTATGTGTGAGGGTGTCTACTACCACTATCAAACATGTATCAGTCTTTCTGCAGCAGAGCCATCCTTATGTGTGAGGGTGTCTACTACTACTATCAAACATGTATCAGTCTTTCTGCAGCAGAACCATCCTTATGTGTGAGGCGTGTGCATGATAGTGATACAAAAATATATGTCATAGTTTCTTTTCATGATCACAATATTGTGAGACCCGAACCCTCCAAGATCCTCCCATTGTTCCCCAATAGCTGTCGCTCAACCATTCAAAGCCCCTCCCACAGTCGTCGTCGTCCCCGTGAAAAAAATACAATGAATTCCATTCCCCAAGAACCCCCAATGCACCAACAACCAAGAGAATGAACCCCCACCCCAAGAACCTCCCAATGCACCAACAACCAAGAGAATGAACCCCCACCCCAAAGAACCTCCCAATGCACCAACAACCAAGTGAATGAACCCCACCCCCAAGAACCTCCCAATGCACCAACAACCAAGAGAATGAACCCCACCACCCAGAACCTCCAATGCACCAACAACCAAGAGAATGAACCCCACCCCTAAGAACCTCCCAATGCACCAACAACCAAGAGAATGAACCCCACCCCCAAGAACCTCCCAATGCACCAACAACCAAGAGAATGAACCCCCACCCCCAAGAACCTCCCAATGCACCAACAACCAAGAGAATGAACCCCCCACCCCCCAAGAACCTCCCAATGCACCAACAACCAAGAGAATGAACCCCACCCCAAAGAACCTCCCAATGCACCAACATCCAAGAGAATGAACCCCACCCCCAAGAACCCCCAATACACCAACAACCAAGAGAATGAACCCCACCCCAACAACCTCCCAATGCACCAACAACCAAGAGAATGAACCCCACCCCAAGAACCTCCCAATGCACCAACAACCAAGAGAATGAACCCCCCCAAGAACCCCTAAATGCACCAGCAACCAAGAGAATGAACCCCACCCCCAAGAAACTCCCAATGCACCAACAACCATGAGAATGAACCCCACCCCCAACAACCTCCCAATGCACCAACAACCAAGAGAATGAACCCCCACCCCCAACAACCTCCCAATGCACCAACAACCAAGAGAATGAACCCCACCCCCAAGAACCTCCTAATGCACCAACAACCAAGAGAATGAACCTCACCCCAAGAACCCCCAATGCACCAACAACCAAGAGAATGAACCCCACCCCCAAGAACCCCCAATGCACCAACAACCAAGAGAATGAACCCCACCCAAAGAACCCCCAATGCACCAACAACCAAGAGAATGAACCCCACCCCAAGAACCCCAATGCACCAACAACCAAGAGAATGAACCCCCACCCCAAGAACCCCCAATGCACCAACAACCAAGAGAATGAACCCCACCCCCAAGAACCCCCCAATGCACCAACAACCAAGAGAATGAACCCCCACCCCCAAGAACCTCCCAATGCACCAACAACCAAGAGAATGAACCCCACCCCCAAAACCTCCCAATGCACCAACAACCAAGAGAATGAACCCCCACCCCAAAACCTCCCAATGCACCAACAACCAAGAGAATGAACCCCACCCCCAAGAACCCCCAATACACCAACAACCAAGAGAATGAACCCCCACCCCAACAATCTCCCAATGCACCAACAACCAAGAGAATGAACCCCACCTCCAAGAACCTCCCAATGCACCAACAACCAAGAGAATGAACCCCACCCCAAGAACCCCCAATGCACCAACAACCAAGAGAATGAACGCCAACCCCAAGAACCCCCAATGCACCAACAACCAAGAGAATGAACCCCACCCCCAAGAACCTCCCAATGCACCAACAACCAAGAGAATGAACCCCCACCCCCAAGAACCTCCCAATGCACCAACAACCAAGAGAATAAACCCCACCCCAAGAACCTCCTAATGCACCAACAACCAAGAGAATGAACCCCCACCCCAAGAACCCACAATACACCAACAACCAAGAGAATGAACCTCACCCCCAAGAACCCCCAATGCACCAACAACCAAGAGAATGAACCCCACCCCCAAGAACCCCCAATGCACCAACAACCAAGAGAATGAACCCCCCCCCAAGAACCCCCAATGCACCAACAACCAAGAGAATGAACCCCACCCCAAAACCTCCCAATGCACCAACAACAAAGAGAATGAACCCCCACCCCCAAGAACCCCCAATACACCAACAACCAAGAGAATGAACCCCCACCCCAACAATCTCCCAATGCACCAACAACCAAGAGAATGAACCCCCACCTCCAAGAACCTCCCAATGCACCAACAACCAAGAGAATGAACCCCACCCCCAAGAACCCCCAATGCACCAACAACCAAGAGAATGAACCCACCCCCAAGAACCCCCAATGCACGAACAACCAAGAGAATGAACCCCACCCCAAGAACCTCCCAATGCACCAACAACCAAGAGAATGAACCCCCACCCCCCAAGAACCTCCCAATGCACCAACAACCAAGAGAATGAACCCCCCACCCCCAAGAACCCCACAATACACCAACAACCAAGAGAATGAACCTCACCCCCAAGAACCCCCAATGCACCAACAACCAAGAGAATGAACCCCACCCCCAAGAACCCCCAATGCACCAACAACCAAGAGAATGAACCCCACCCCAAGAACCCCCAATGCACCAACAACCAAGAGAATGAACCCCACCCCCAAGAACCCCCAATGCACCAACAACCAAGAGAATGAACCCCCACCCCCAAGAACCCCCCAATGCACCAACAACCAAGAGAATGAACCCCACCCCAAGAACCCCCAATGCACCAACAACCAAGAGAATGAACCCCCACCCCAAGAACCTCCCCAATGCACCAACAACCAAGAAATGAACCCCCACTCCCAAGAACCTCCCAATGCACCAACAACCAAGAGAATGAACCCCACCACCAAGAACCCCCAATACACAACAACCAAGAGAATGACCCCCACCCCAACAACCTCCCAATGCACCAACAACCAAGAGAATGAACCCCACCCCCAAGAACCTCCCAATGCACAACAACCAAGAGAATGAACCCCACCCCAAGAACCCCCAATGCACCAACAACCAAGAGAATGAACCCCACCCCCAAGAAACTCCCAATGCACCAACAACCAAGAGAATGAACCCCACCCCAACAACCTCCCAATGCACCAACAACCAAGAGAATGAACCCCCACCCCAACAACCTCCCAATGCCCCAACAACCAAGAGAATGAACCCCACCCCCAAGAACCCCCAATGCACCAACAACCAAGAGAATAAACCCCACCCCAAGAACCCCCAATGCACCAACAACCAAGAGAATGAACCCCACCCCCACGAACCCCCCCATGCACCAACAACCTTGAGAATGAATCCCCACCCCAAGAACCCCAATGCACCAACAACCAAGAGAATGAACCTCACCCCCAAGAACCCCCAATGCACCAACAACCAAGAGAATGAACCCCACCCCCAAGAACCCCCAATGCACCAACAACCAAGAGAATGAACCCCACCCCAAGAACCCCCAATGCACCAACAACCAAGAGAATGAACCCCACCCCCAAGAACCCCCAATGCACCAACAACCAAGAGAATGAACCCCACCCCAAGAACCCCAATGCACCAACAACCAAGAGAATGAACCCCACCCCCAAGAACCCCCAATGCACCAACAACCAAGAGAATGAACCCCCACCCCAAGAACCTCCCAATGCACCAACAACCAAGAGAATGAACCCCACCCCAAGAACCTCCCAATGCACCAACAACCAAGAGAATGAACCCCCACCCCCAAAACCTCCCAATGCACCAACAACCAAGAGAATGAACCCCACCCCCAAGAACCCCCAATACACCAACAACCAAGAGAATGAACCCCACCCCAACAACCTCCCAATGCACCAACAACCAAGAGAATGAACCCCACCTCCAAGAACCTCCCATGCACCAACAACCAAGAGAATGAACCCCACCCCCAAGAACCCCCAATACACCAAACAACCAAGAGAATGAACCCCACCCCAACAACCTCCCAATGCACCAACAACCAAGAGAATGAACCCCCACCCCAAGAACCTCCCCCAATGCACCAACAACCAAGAGAATGAACCCCACCCCCAAGAACCTCCCAATGCACCAACAACCAAGAGAATGAACCCCTCACCCCCAAGAACCCCAATACACCAACAACCAAGAGAATGAACCCACCCCCAAGAACCCCAATGCACCAACAACCAAGAGAATGAACCCCACCCCCAAGAACCCCCAATGCACCAACAACCAAGAGAATGAACCCCACCCCAAGAACCCCCAATGCACCAACAACCAAGAGAATGAACCCCACCCCAAGAACCCCCAATGCACCAACAACCAAGAGAATGAACCTCACCCCAAGAACCCCCCAATGCACCAACAACCAAGAGAATGAACCCCACCCCAAGAACCCCCAATGCACCAACAACCAAGAGAATGAACCCCACCCCCACGAACCCCCAATACACCAACAACCAAGAGAATGAACCCCACCCCCAACAACCTCCCAATGCACCAACAACCAAGAGAATGAACCCCACCCCCAAGAACCTCCCAATGCACCAACAACCAAGAGAATGAACCCCACCCCCAAGAACCCCCAATGCACCAACAACCAAGAGAATGAACCCCCACCCCCAAGAAACTCCCACACCAACAACCAAGAGAATGAACCCCCACCCCCAACAACCTCCCAATGCACCAACAACCAAGAGAATGAACCCCACCCCCAACAACCTCCCAATGCACCAACAACCAAGAGAATGAACCCCACCCCCAAGAACCCCCCCAATGCACCAACAACCAAGAGAATGAACCCCACCTCAAGAACCCCCAATGCACCAACGACCAAGAGAATGAACCCCACCCCCCACGAACCCCCAATGCACCAACAACCTTGAGAATGAATCCCCACCCCCAAGAACCCCCAATGCACCAACAACCAAGAGAATGAACCCCACCCCAAGAACCTCCCAATGCACCAACAACCAAGAGAATGAACCCCCACCCCTAAGGACCTCCTAATGCACCAACAACCCAGAGAATGAACCCCAAAGAACCCCCAATGCACCAACAACCAAGAGAATGAACCCCACCTCCCAAGAACCCCCAATGCACCAACAACCAAGAGAATGAACCCCACCCCAAGAACCCCCAATGCACCAACAACCAAGAGAATGAACCCCACCCCCAAGAACCCCCCAATGCACCAACAACCAAGAGAATGAACCCCACCCCAAGAACCCCCAATGCACCAACAACCAAGAGAATGAACCCCACCCCCAAGAACCCCCAATGCACCAACAACCAAGAGAATGAACCCCACCCCCCCTCCCAATGCACCAACAACCAAGAGAATGAACCCCACCACAACAACCTCCCAATGCACCAACAACCAAGAGAATGAACCCCCACCCCCAAGAACCTCCCAATGCACCAACAACCAAGAGAATGAACCCCACCCCCAAGAACCCCCAATGCCCCAAGAGAATGAACCCCCCCCCAAGAAACTCCCAATGCACCAACAACCAAGAGAATGAACCCCACCCCCAACAACCTCCCAATGCACCAACAACTAAGAGAATGAACCCCCACCCCAACAACCTCCCAATGCACCAACAACCAAGAGAATGAACCCCACCCCCAAGAACCCCCAATGCACCAACAACCAAGAGAATGAACCCCACCCCAAGAACCCCCAATGCACCAACAACCAAGAGAATGAACCCCACCCCAAGAACCCCCAATGCACCAACAACCAAGAGAATGAATCCCCACCCCCAAGAACCCCCAATGCACCAACAACCAAGAGAATGAACCCCACCCCCAAGAACCTCCCAATGCACCAACAACCAAGAGAATGAACCCCCACCCCCAAGAACCTCCCAATGCACCAACAACCAAGAGAATGAACCTCACCCCAAGAACCCCCAATGCCCAACAACCAAGAGAATGAACCCCACCCCCAAGAACCCCCAATGCACCAACAACCAAGAGAATGAACCCCACCCCAAGAACCCCCAATGCACCAACAACCAAGAGAATGAACCCCCCCAAGAACCCCCAATGCACCAACAACCAAGAGAATGAACCCCACCCCAAGAACCCCCAATGCACCAACAACCAAGAGAATGAACCCCCACCCCAAGAACCCCCAATGCACCAACAACCAAGAGAATGAACCCCCACCCCCAAGAACCTCCCAATGCACATACAACCAAGAGAATGAACCCCCACCCCCAAGAACCTCCAATGCACCAACAACCAAGAGAATGAACCCCCCACCCCAACAACCTCCCAATGCACCAACAACCAAGAGAATGAACCCACCCCCAAGAACCTCCCAATGCACCAACAACCAAGAGAATGAACCCCACCCCAAGAACCCCCAATGCACCAACAACCAAGAGAATGAACCCCCACCCCAACAACCTCCCAATTCACCAACAACCAAGAGAATGAACCCCACAACAACCTCCCAATGCACCAACAACCAAGAGAATGAACCCACCCCCAAGAACCCCCAATGCACCAACAACCAAGAGAATGAACCCCACCAAGAACCCCCAATGCACCAACAACCAAGAGAATGAACCCCACCCCCAAGAACCCCCAATGCACCAACAACCAAGAGAATGAACCCCACCCCAAGAACCCCCAATGCACCAACAACCAAGAGAATGAACCCCACCCCAAAGAACCTCCCAATGCACCAACAACCAAGAGAATGAACCCCCACCCCAAGAACCTCCCAATGCACCAACAACCAAGAGAATGAACCTCACCCCAAGAACCCCAATGCACCAACAACCAAGAGAATGAACCCCACCCCCAAGAACCCCCAATGCACCAACAACCAAGAGAATGAACCCCACCCCAAGAACCCCCAATGCACCAACAACCAAGAGAATGAACCCCCACCCCCAAGAACCTCCCAATGCACCAACAACCAAGAGAATGAACCCCCACCCCCAAGAACCCCCAATACACCAACAACAAAGAGAATGAACCCCACCCCAACAACCTCCCAATGCACCAACAACCAAGAGAATGAACCCCTACCCCCAAGAACCTCCCAATGCACCAACAACCAAGAGAATGAACCCCCACCCCAAGAAACTCCCAATGCACCAACAACCAAGAGAATGAACCCCACCCCAACAACCTCCCAATGCACCAACAACCAAGAGAATGAACCCCCACCCCCAACAACCTCCCAATGCACCAAAACCAAGAGAATGAACCCCACCCCCAAGAACCCCAATGCACCAACAACCAAGAGAATGAACCCCACCCCAAGAACCCCCAATGCACCAACAACCAAGAGAATGAACCCCACCCCCAAGAACCCCCAATGCACCAACAACCAAGAGAATGAACCCCCACCCCCAAGAACCCCCAATGCACCAACAACCAAGAGAATGAACCCCACCCCCAAGAACCTCCCAATGCACCAACAACCAAGAGAATGAACCCCACCCCAACAACCTCCAATGCACCAACAACTAAGAGAATGAACCCCCCACCCCCAACAACCTCCCAATGCACCAACAACCAAGAGAATGAACCCCACCCCCAAGAACCCCCAATGCACCAACAACCAAGAGAATGAACCCCACCCCAAGAACCCCCCAATGCACCAACAACCAAGAGAATGAACCCCACCCCCAAGAACCCCCAATGCACCAACAACCAAGAGAATGAATCCCACCCCCAAGAACCCCCAATGCACCAACAACCAAGAGAATGAACCCCACCCCAAGAACCTCCCAATGCACCAACAACCAAGAGAATGAACCCCCACCCCAAGAACCTCCCAATGCACCAACAACCAAGAGAATGAACCTCACCCCAAGAACCCCCAATGCACCAACAACCAAGAGAATGAACCCCACCCCCCAAGAACCCCCAATGCACCAACAACCAAGAGAATGAACCCCACCCCAAGAACCCCCAATGCACCAACAACCAAGAGAATGAACCCCACCCCCAAGAACCTCCCAATGCACCAACAACCAAGAGAATGAACCCCTCACCCCCAAGAACCCCCAATACACCAACAACAAAGAGAATGAACCCCACCCCAACAACCTCCCAATGCACCAACAACCAAGAGAATGAACCCCTACCCCCAAGAACCTCCCAATGCACCAACAACCAAGATAATGAACCCCACCCCAAGAAACTCCCAATGCACCAACAACCAAGAGAATGAACCCCCACCCCCAACAACCTCCCAATGCACCAACAACCAAGAGAATGAACCCCCACCCCAACAACCTCCCAATGCACCAACAACCAAGAGAATGAACCCCACCCCAAGAACCCCCAATGCACCAACAACCAAGAGAATGAACCCCACCCCAAGAACCCCCAATGCACCAACAACCAAGAGAATGAACCCCACCCCCCAAGAACCCCCAATGCACCAACAACCAAGAGAATGAACCCCACCCCAAGAACCCCCAATGCACCAACAACCAAGAGAATGAACCCCACCCCAAGAACCTCCCAATGCACCAACAACCAAGAGAATGAACCCCACCCCAACAACCTCCCAATGCACCAACAACTAAGAGAATGAACCCCACCCCCAACAACCTCCCAATGCACCAACAACCAAGAGAATGAACCCCACCCCCAAGAACCCCCAATGCACCAACAACCAAGAGAATGAACCCCACCCCAAGAACCCCCAATGCACCAACAACCAAGAGAATGAACCCCACCCCCAAGAACCCCCAATGCACCAACAACCAAGAGAATGAATCCCCACCCCAAGAACCCCCAATGCACCAACAACCAAGAGAATGAACCCCACCCCAAGAACCTCCCAATGCACCAACAACCAAGAGAATGAACCCCACCCCCAAGAACCTCCCAATGCACAACAACCAAGAGAATGAACCTCACCCCCAAGAACCCCCAATGCACCAACAACCAAGAGAATGAACCCCACCCCCCAAGAACCCCCCAATGCACCAACAACCAAGAGAATGAACCCCACCCCAAGAACCCCCAATGCACCAACAACCAAGAGAATGAACCCCACCCCCAAGAACCCCCAATGCACCAACAACCAAGAGAATGAACCCCACCCCCAAGAACCCCCAATGCACCAACAACCAAGAGAATGAACCCCACCCCCACGAACCCCCAATGCACCAACAACCAAGAGAATGAACCCCCACCCCCAAGAACCTCCCAATGCACCAACAACCAAGAGAATGAACCCCACCCCCAAGAACCTCCCCAATGCACCAACAACCAAGAGAATGAACCCTCACCCCAACAACCTCCCAATGCACCAACAACCAAGAGAATGAACCCCCACCCCAAGAACCTCCCAATGCACCAACAACCAAGAGAATGAACCCCACCCCCCAAGAACCCCCAATGCACCAACAACCAAGAGAATGAACCCCCCACCCCAACAACCTCCCAATTCACCAACAACCAAGAGAATGAACCCCCACCCCCAACAACCTCCCAATGCACCAACAACCAAGAGAATGAACCCCACCCCAAGAACCCCCAATGCACCAACAACCAAGAGAATGAACCCCACCCCAAGAACCCCCAATGCACCAACAACCAAGAGAATGAACCCCACCCCCAAGAACCCCCCCAATGCACCAACAACCAAGAGAATGAACCCCCACCCCCAAGAACCCCCAATGCACCAACAACCAAGAGAATGAACCCACCCCAAGAACCTCCAATGCACCAACAACCAAGAGAATGAACCCCCACCCCAAGAACCTCCCAATGCACCAACAACCAAGAGAATGAACCTCACCCCCAAGAACCCCCAATGCACCAACAACCAAGAGAATGAACCCCACCCCCAAGAACCCCCAATGCACCAACAACCAAGAGAATGAACCCCACCCCAAGAACCCCCAATGCACCAACAACCAAGAGAATGAACCCCACCCCCAAGAACCTCCCAATGCACCAACAACCAAGAGAATGAACCCCCACCCCCAAGAACCCCCAATACACCAACAACAAAGAGAATGAACCCCCACCCCAACAACCTCCCAATGCACCAACAACCAAGAGAATGAACCCCTACCCCCAAGAACCTCCCAATGCACCAACAACCAAGAGAATGAACCCCCACCCCCAAGAAACTCCCCAATGCACCAACAACCAAGAGAATGAACCCCCACCCCCAACAACCTCCCAATGCACCAACAACCAAGAGAATGAACCCCCACCCCCAACAACCTCCCAATGCACCAACAACCAAGAGAATGAACCCCACCCCAAGAACCCCCAATGCACCAACAACCAAGAGAATGAACCCCACCCCCAAGAACCCCCAATGCACCAACAACCAAGAGAATGAACCCCACCCCAAGAACCCCCAATGCACCAACAACCAAGAGAATGAACCCCACCCCCAAGAACCCCCCAATGCACCAACAACCAAGAGAATGAACCCCACCCCCAAGAACCCCCAATGCACCAACAACCAAGAGAATGAACCCCACCCCCAAGAACCCCCAATGCACCAACAACCAAGAGAATGAACCCCACCCCCAAGAACCCCCAATGCACCAACAACCAAGAGAATGAACCCCACCCCCAAGAACCCCCAATGCACCAACAACCAAGAGAATGAACCCCACCCCCAAGAACCCCCAATGCCCAACAACCAAGAGAATGAACCCCCACCCCAAGAACCTCCCAATGCACCAACAACCAAGAGAATGAACCCCACCCCAAGAACCTCCCAATGCACCAACAACCAAGAGAATGAACCCCACCAGCCCATCCCAACCCTCAGCTTCCCTCAGCCCATCCCATCCCAACCCTCAGCCCATCTCATCCCAACCCTCAACCCATCCCATCCCACCCTCAGCCCATCCCATCCCACCCTCAGCTTCCCTCAGCCCATCCCATCCCAACCTCAGCCCATCCCATCCCAACCCTCAGCTTCCCTCAGCCCATCCCAACCCTCAGCCAATCTCAAACCCTCAGCCCATCCCATCCATCCCAACCCTCAGCTTCCTCAGCCCATCCCATCCCATCCCAACCCTCAGCCCATCCCATCCCAACCCAGCCCTCAGCCCATCCCAACCCTCAACCCTCAGCTCATCCCAACCCTCAGTCCATCCCATCCCAACCCTCAGCCCATCCCATCCCAACCCTCAGCTTCCCAACCTCAGCCCATCCCATCCCAACCCTCAGCCCATCCCATCCCATCCCAACCCTCAGCCCATCCCAACCCTCAGCCCATCCCATCCCAACCCTCAGCCCATCCCAACCCTCAGCCCATCCCATCCCAACCCTCAGCCCATCCCATCCCAACCCTCAGCCCATCCCAACCCAACCCATCCCAACCCTCATCCCCATCCCACCCTCAGCCCATCCCATCCCAACCCTCAGCTTCCCTCAGCCCATCCCATCCCAACCCTCAGCTTCCCTCAGCCCATCCCATCCCAACCCTCAGCCCATCCCATCCCAGCTTCCCTCAGCACATAAATACAGTGCATTCGGAAAGTATTCAGACCCCTTCCCCTTTACCACATTTTGTTAATTAAGGGAGAACCTTCAAGAAAGACAACCATCTCTGCAGCACTCCACCAATCAGGCCTTTATGGTAGACTGGCCAGGCGGAAGCCACTCCTCAATTAAAGGCACATGACAGCCCCTTTGAAGTTTGCCAAAAGGCACCTAAAGGACTCTCGGAACATGAGAAACAAGATTCTCTGGTCTGATGAAACCAAGATTGAACTCTTTGTCCTGAATGCCAAGCATCACATCTGGAGGAAACCTGGCACCATCCCTACGGTGAAGAATGATGGTGGCAGCATCATGCTGTGGGGATGTTTTTTCAGTGGCAGGGACTGGGAGACTAGACAGGATCGAGGGAAATACAGGTGTGACAAGCTTGTACATTTACATTTACATTTAAGTCATTTAGCAGATGCTCTTATCCAGAGCGACTTACAAATTGGTGTGTCATACCCAAGAAGACTCGAGGCTGTAATCGCTGCCAAATGTGCTTCAACAAAGTACTGATTAAAGGGTCTGAATACTTATGTAAATGTGATATTTCATTTTCTTTTTTTGTAATAGATTTGTAAACATTTCTAAAAGCCTGTTTTTGGTTTGTCATTGTGAGGTATTATGTGTAGATTGATGGGGGGGTAATTATGTAATACATTTTAGAATAAGGCTGAAAAGCGTTTTACATTTTTTTTTGGGGGGGGGGGGAGTCAAGGGGTCTGAATACTTTCCAAATGTATTAGAGGTTGCCGTCTACCGTATACACTAATCTGAATCTGCCTATTCTGTACTGATTTAAAAGGCCAAAGATATTTCAAGCATGAATTGCCTATCAGTTGATCAGGATGCTAACGTGACTGAAGAGGCCTTCGTGGCGTTGGAAGCAGAAAGCTCAGAAATATTCTCATTACGGACAAAAAAAGTTGCCAGTGATGTAGATCCGCTGCAGATATCTTTACACAATCAACTTCTCTGACGAGAGACTTTAGCTCGTCTCTGATTGGCTTCGAATGTTGATCACCTGACTTGAGTTTGAAGACAAAACAGTGACTCGCTCCTGGATCTAAACACATAAAAAAAAAAACATGGTGCCCAATAATGTTTGTACCCTGTTTTGTTCTTCTACCATGTTGTTCTGCTACCATGCTGTGCTGCTACCATGTTGTTCTGCTACCATGTTGTGCTGCTACCATGCTGTGCTGCTACCATGCTGTGCTGCTACCATGCTGTGCTGCTACCATGTTGTGCTGCTACCATGCTGTCCTGCTACCATGTTGTGCTGCTACCATGTTGTCCTGCTACCATGCTGTGCTGCTACCATGTTGTGCTGCTACCATGTTGTGCTGCTACCATGCTGTGCTGCTACCATGTTGTGCTGCTACCATGCTGTTCTGCTACCATGCTGTGCTGCTACCATGTTGTGCTGCTACCATGTTGTGCTGCTACCATGTTGTACTGCTACCGTGTTGTGCTGCTACCATGTTGCGCTGCTACCATGTTGTGCTGCTACCATGTTGTGTTGCTACCATGCTGTGTTGTCATGTGTTGCTACCATGCTGTGTTGTTGTCTTATGTCTCTCTTGTCGTGACGTGTGTTTTGTCCTATATTTTAATTGAATCCCAGCCCCCCCGTCCCCCGCAGGAGGCCTTTGGTAGCGCCGTCGTTGTAAATAAGAATTTGTTCTTAAAACTGACTTGCTCTAGTTAAATAAAGGTACAATTTTTAAAAACAAAACATGGTTGAGCAGTGATTTCTCAAAGTTACTGATGGCATATTTCTGTAAGGGCTCCAACCGTCAATTACATGTGTATGTCTTCCTAGAAGACTGGAGGCTCTGCTTTAAACACAGATGGTAAGGTAATGCATTTGCCGGGGAGCTGTGTAAATTTAGTCGGTTCTTGCTTGGTTGTACAGTATGTTAGCACTAGAAGCTGTGTGGCAAGGTACTGTAATTGCTCTAAGCACTGAAGGAGACTTCAGGAGACCCGGTTGCGGGTGGTGCAGTTGCTGTGCCAGGCGCTGATACAGCCCGACAAAATGCTCTCAATTGTGCATCTGTAAAAGTGTGAGGGTGTTAGTGCCAAGCCAAATGTGGGTGCTAGCATGCTTGCAAGCATACTAGGTAGTGCATGGTATCAGCAGCCAATCCAGTAGGGGCTGGAAGCTATAGTGAACTTTGATTGGTCAATAGCACCGCGATGTCTCAGAGTACATAGTAAGAGTTTAGCTTTCCCCAACTTTGGTCCCGCCCTGTTCACGCTCCTCGCCCATGTTCACGTCACCCAAAGTTCCCCCACAAACGTTCCCCCCACATACGTCCTCACATACGTTCCCCCACATACGTTCCCCCACACATACGTTCCCCACACATACGTTCCCCACACATACGT
>NW_027038653.1:0-34936 GCF_034236695.1 Oncorhynchus nerka
GATGTGCTTTGTTCAGTTTACGTATTGCTTGTCTGTTGTGTCTCCTCATAAATACAGCCTGTCTCCCTCTATCCTCCTCTGTCTGGTCTGTATATCCCCTCTATCCTCTCTGTCCTGGCCTGTATCCCCTCTATCCTCCTCTGTCCTGGTCTGTATCCCCTCTATCCTCCTCTGTACTGGCCTGTATCCCTCTATCCCCTCCTCCTCTGTATCCCCTCCTGGCCTGTATCCCCTCTATACTCCTCCTCTGTCCTGGCCTGTATCCCCTCTATCCTCCTCTGTCCTGGTCTGTATCCCCTCTATCCTCCTCTGTCCTGGTCTGTATCCTCCATCCTCCCTCTGTCCTGGCCTGTATCCCCTGTATCCCTATCCTCCTCTGTCCTGGTCTGTATCCCCTCTATCCTCCTCTGTCCTGGCCTGTATCCCCTCTATCCTCCTCCTCTGTCCTGGCCTGTATCCCCTCCATCCTCCTCTGTCCTGGCCTGTATCCCCCTCTATCCTCCTCTGTCCTGGTCTGTATCCCCTCTATCCTCCCTCTGTCCTGGCCTGTATCCCCTCTATCCTCTCTCTGTATCCCTCTATCCTCCTGGCCTGGTATCCCCTCTATCCTCCTCTGTCCTGTATCCCCTGTATCCCCTCCCTATCCTCATCTGTCCTGGTCTGTATCCCCTCTATCCTCCTCTGTCCTGGTCTGTATCCCCTCTATCCTCCTCTGTCCTGGCCTGTATCCCCTCTATCCTCCTCTGTCCTGGCCTGTATCCCCTCTATCCCTCCTCTGTCCTGGCCTGTATCCCCTCTATCCTCCTCTGTCCTGGTCTGTATCCCCTCTATCCTCCTCTGTCCTGGCCTGTATCCCCTCTATCCTCCTCTGTCCTGGCCTGTATCCCTCTATCCTCCTCTGTCCTGGCCTGTATCCCCTCTATCCTCCTCTGTCCTGGCCTGTATCCCCTATCCTCCTCTGTCCTGGCCTGTATCCCTCTATCCTCCTCTGTCCTGGCCTGTATCCCTCTATCCTCCTCTGTCCTGGCCTGTATCCCTCTATCCTCCTCTGTCCTGGCCTGTATCCCCCTATATCCTCCTCTGTCCTGGTCTGTATCCCCTCTATCCTCCTCTGTCCTGGCCTGTATCCCTCTATCCTCCTCTGTCCTGGTCTGTATCCCTCTATCCTCCTCTGTCCTGGCCTGTATCCCCTCTATCCTCCTCTGTCCTGGCCTGTATCCCCTCCATCCTCCTCTGTCCTGGCCTGTATCCCTCTATCCTCCTCTGTCCTGGCCTGTATCCCCTCTATCCTCCTCTGTCCTGGCCTGTATCCCCTCTATCCTCCTCTGTCCTGGTCTGTATCCCCTCTATCCTCCTCTGTCCTGGCCTGTATCCTCTATCCTCCTCTGTCCTGGCCTGTATCCCCTCTATCCTCCTCTGTCCTGGTCTGTATCCCCTCTATCCCTCCTCTGTCCTGGCCTGTATCTATCCTCCTCTGTCCTGGCCTGTATCCCCTCCATCCTCCCTCTGTCCTGGCCTGTATCCCCTCCTCCTCTGTCCTATCTCCTCCTGTCCTGGCCATCCTCCTCTGTCCTGGCCTGTATCCCCTCTATCCTCCTCTGTCCTGGCCTGTATCCCTCTATCCTCCTCTGTCCTGGCCTGTATCCCCTCTATCCTCCTCTGTCCTGGCCTGTATCCCCTCTATACTCCTCTGTCCTGGCCTGTATCCCCTCTATACTCCTCTGTCCTGGCCTGTATCTCCCTCTATCCTCCTCTGTCCTGGTCTGTATCCCCTCTATCCTCCTCTGTCCTGGCCTGTATCCCCTCTATCCTCCTCTGTCCTGGCCTGTATCCCCTCTATCCTCCTCTGTCCTGGTCTGTATCCCCTCTATCCTCCTCTGTCCTGGCCTGTATCCCCTCTATCCTCCTCTGTCCTGGCCTGTATCCCCTCTATCCTCCTCTGTCCTGGCCTGTATCCCCTCTATCCTCCTCTGTCCTGGCCTGTATCCCTCCCCTATCCTCCTCTGTCCTGGCCTGTATCCCCTCTATCCTCCTCTGTCCTGGCCTGTATCCCCTCTATCCTCCTCTGTCCTGGTCTGTATCCCCTCTATCCTCCTCTGTCCTGGCCTGTATCCCTCCTATCCTCCTCTGTCCTGGCCTGTATCCCCTCTCCTCCTCTGTCCTGGCCTGTATCCCCTCTATCCTCCTCTGTCCTGGCCTGTATCCCCTCTATCCTCCTCTGTCCTGGTCTGTATCCCCTCTATCCTCCTCTGTCCTGGCCTGTATCCCCTCTATCCTCCTCTGTCCTGGTCTGTATCCCCTCTATCCTCCTCTGTCCTGGCCTGTATCTCCTCCTCTGTCCTGGCCTGTATCCCCTCTATCCTCCTCTGTCCTGGCCTGTATCCCCTCTATCCTCCTCTGTCCTGGCCTGTATCCCCTCTATCCTCCTCTGTCCTGGCCTGTATCCCCTCTATCCTCCTCTGTCCTGGCCTGTATCCCTCTATCCTCCTCTGTCCTGGCCTGTATCCCCCTCATCCTCCTCTGTCCTGGCCTGTATCCCCTCTATCCTCCTCTGTCCTGGTCTGTATCCCCCCTCCTCCTCTATCCTCCTCTGTCCTGGCCTGTATCTCCCTCTATCCTCCTCTGTCCTGGCCTGTATCCCCTCTATCCTCCTCTGTCCTGGCCTGTATCCCCTCTATCCTCCTCTGTCCTGGCCTGTATCCCCTCTATCCTCCTCTGTCCTGGTCTGTATCCCCTCTATCCTCCTCTGTCCTGGTCTGTATCCCCTCTATCCTCCTCTGTCCTGGTCTGTATCCCCTCTATCCTCCTCTGTCCTGGCCTGTATCCCCTCTATCCTCCTCTGTCCTGGCCTGTATCCCCTCTATCCTCCTCTGTCCTGGCCTGTATCCCCTATCCTCCTCTGTCCTGGCCTGTATCCCCTCTATCCTCCTCTGTCCTGGCCTGTATCCCCTCTATCCTCCTCTGTCCTGGCCTGTATCCCCTCCATCCTCCTCTGTCCTGGTCTGTATCCCCTCCATCCTCCTCTGTCCTGGCCTGTATCCCCTCTATCCTCCTCTGTCCTGGTCTGTATCCCCTCTATCCTCCTCTGTCCTGGCCTGTCTCTCCTCCTCTGTCCTGGCCTGTATCCCCTCTATCCTCCTCTGTCCTGGCCTGTATCCCCTCTATCCTCCTCTGTCCTGGCCTGTATCCCCTCTATCCTCCTCTGTCCTGGCCTGTATCCCCTCCATCCTCCTCTGTCCTGGCCTGTATCCCCTCTATCCTCCTCTGTCCTGGCCTGTATCCCCTCTATCCTCCTCTGTCCTGGCCTGTATCCCCTCTATCCTCCTCTGTCCTGGCCTGTATCCCCTCTATCCTCCTCTGTCCTGGCCTGTATCCCCTCTATCCTCCTCTGTCCTGGCCTGTATCCCCTCTATCCCTCCTCTGTCCTGGCCTGTATCCCCTCTATCCTCCTCTGTCCTGGCCTGTATCCCCTCTATCCTCCTCTGTCCTGGCCTGTATCCCCTCTATCCTCCTCTGTCCTGGCCTGTATCCCCTCTATCCTCCTCTGTCCTGGCCTGTATCCCCTCTATCCTCCTCTGTCCTGGCCTGTATCCCCTCTATCCTCCTCTGTCCTGGCCTGTATCTCCCTCTATCCTCCTCTGTCCTGGCCTGTATCCCCTCTATCCTCCTCTGTCCTGGCCTGTATCCCCTCTATCCTCCTCTGTCCTGGCCTGTATCCCCTCTATCCTCCTCTGTCCTGGCCTGTATCCCTCTATCCTCCCTCTGTCCTGGCCTGTATCCCCTCTATCCTCCTCTGTCCTGGCCTGTATCCCTCTATCCTCCTCTGTCCTGGCCTGTATCCCCTCTATCCTCCTCTGTCCTGGCCTGTATCCCCTCTATCCTCCTCTGTCCTGGCCTGTATCCCCTCTATCCTCCTCTGTCCCCTGTATCCCCTCTATCCTCCTCTGTCCTGGCCTGTATCCCCTCTATCCTCCTCTGTCCTGGCCTGTATCCCCTCTATCCTCCTCTGTCCTGGCCTGTATCCCTCTATCCTCCCTGTCTCTATCCTCCTCTGTCCTGGCCTGTATCCCCTCTATCCTCCTCTGTCCTGGCCTGTATCCCCTCTATCCTCCTCTGTCCTGGCCTGTATCCCCTCTATCCCCTCTGTCCTGGCCTATCTCCTCCTCTGTCCTGGCCTGTATCCCCTCTATCCTCCTCTGTCCTGGCCTGTATCCCTCTATCCTCCTCTGTCCTGGCCTGTATCCCCTCTATCCTCCTCTGTCCTGGCCTGTATCCCCTCTATCCTCCTCTGTCCTGGCCTGTATCCCCTCTATCCTCCTCTGTCCTGGCCTGTATCCCTCTATCCTCCTCTGTCCTGGCCTGTATCCCCTCTATCCTCCTCTGTCCTGGCCTGTATCCCCTCTATCCTCCTCTGTCCTGGCCTGTATCCCCTCTATCCTCCTCTGTCCTGGCCTGTATCCCCTCTATCCTCCTCTGTCCTGGCCTGTATCTCCCTCTATCCTCCTCTGTCCTGGCCTGTATCCCCTCTATCCTCCTCTGTCCTGGCCTGTATCCCCTCTATCCTCCTCTGTCCTGGCCTGTATCCCCTCTATCCTCCTCTGTCCTGGCCTGTCTCTCCTCCTCTGTCATGGCCTGTATCCCCTCTATCCTCCTCTGTCCTGGCCTGTATCCCCTCTATCCTCCTCTGTCCTGGCCTGTATCCCCTCTATCCTCCTCTGTCCTGGCCTGTATCCCCTCTATCCTCCTCTGTCCTGGCCTGTATCCCCTCTATCCTCCTCTGTCCTGGCCTGTATCCCCTCTATCCTCCTCTGTCCTGGCCTGTATCCCCTCTATCCTCCTCTGTCCTGGCCTGTATCCCCTCTATCCTCCTCTGTCCTGGCCTGTATCCCCTCTATCCTCCTCTGTCCTGGCCTGTATCCCCTCTATCCTCCTCTGTCCTGGCCTGTATCCCCTCTATCCTCCTCTGTCCTGGCCTGTATCCCCTCTATCCTCCTCTGTCCTGGCCTGTATCCCCTCTATCCTCCTCTGTCCTGGCCTGTATCCCTCTATCCTCCTCTGTCCTGGCCTGTCTCTCCTCCTCTGTCCTGGCCTGTATCCCCTCTATCCTCCTCTGTCCTGGCCTGTATCCCCTCTATCCTCCTCTGTCCTGGCCTGTATCCCCTCTATCCTCCTCTGTCCTGGCCTGTATCCCCTCTATCCTCCTCTGTCCTGGCCTGTATCCCCTCTATCCTCCTCTGTCCTGGCCTGTATCCCCTCTATCCTCCTCTGTCCTGGCCTGTATCTCCTCCTCTGTCCTGGCCTGTATCCCCTCTATCCTCCTCTGTCCTGGCCTGTATCCCCTCTATCCTCCTCTGTCCTGGCCTGTATCCCCTCTATCCTCCTCTGTCCTGGCCTGTATCCCCTCTATCCTCCTCTGTCCTGGCCTGTATCCCCTCTATCCTCCTCTGTCCTGGCCTGTATCCCCTCTATCCTCCTCTGTCCTGGCCTGTATCCCCTCTATCCTCCTCTGTCCTGGCCTGTATCCCCTCTATCCTCTCTGTCCTCTGTATCCCCTCTATCCTCCTCTGTCCTGGCCTGTATCCCCTCTATCCTCCTCTGTCCTGGCCTGTATCCCCTCTATCCTCCTCTGTCCTGGCCTGTATCCCCTCTATCCTCCTCTGTCCTGGCCTGTATCTCCTCCTCTGTCCTGGCCTGTATCCCCTCTATCCTCCTCTGTCCTGGCCTGTATCCCCTCTATCCTCCTCTGTCCTGGTCTGTATCCCCTCTATCCTCCTCTGTCCTGGCCTGTATCCCCTCTATCCTCCTCTGTCCTGGCCTGTATCCCCTCTATCCTCCTCTGTCCTGGTCTGTATCCCCTCTATCCTCCTCTGTCCTGGCCTGTATCCCCTCTATCCTCCTCTGTCCTGGCCTGTATCCCCTCTATCCTCCTCTGTCCTGGTCTGTATCCCTCTATCCTCCTCTGTCCTGGCCTGTATCCCTCTATCCTCCTCTGTCCTGGCCTGTATCCTGTCCTCCCCTCTATCCTCCTCTGTCCTGGCCTGTATCCCCTCTATCCTCCTCTGTCCTGGCCTGTATCCCCTCTATCCTCCTCTGTCCTGGCCTGTATCCCCTCTATCCTCCTCTGTCCTGGTCTGTATCCCCTCTATCCTCCTCTGTCCTGGCCTATCCCCCTATCCTCCTCTGCCTGTATCCCTCTATCCTCCTCTGTCCTGGCCTGTATCCCTCTATCCTCCTCTGTCCTGGCCTGTATCCCTCTATCCTCCTCTGTCCTGGCCTGTATCCCCTCTATCCTCCTCTGTCCTGGCCTGTATCCCCTCTATCCTCCTCTGTCCTGGCCTGTATCCCCTCTATCCTCCTCTGTCCTGGCCTGTATCCCCTCTATCCTCCTCTGTCCTGGCCTGTATCCCCTCTATCCTCCTCTGTCCTGGCCTGTATCCCCTCTATCCTCCTCTGTCCTGGCCTGTATCCCCTCTATCCTCCTCTGTCCTGGCCTGTATCCCTCTATCCTCCCTGGCCTGTATCTATCCTCCTCTGTCCTGGCCTGTATCCCCTCTATCCTCCTCTGTCCTGGCCTGTATCCCCTCTATCCTCCTCTGTCCTGGCCTGTATCCCTCTATCCTCCTCTGTCCTGGTCTATCCCCTCTATCCTCCTCTGTCCTGGCCTGTATCCCCTCTATCCTCCTCTGTCCTGGCCTGTATCTCCTCCTCTGTCCTGGCCTGTATCCCCTCCATCCTCCTCTGTCCTGGCCTGTATCCCCTCTATCCTCCTCTGTCCTGGCCTGTATCCCCTCTATCCTCCTCTGTCCTGGCCTGTATCCCCTCTATCCTCCTCTGTCCTGGCCTGTATCCCTCTATCCTCCTCTGTCCTGGCCTGTATCCCCTCTATCCTCCTCTGTGGCCTGTATCCCCTCTATCCTCCTCTGTCCTGGCCTGTATCCCCTCTATCCTCCTCTGTCCTGGCCTGTATCCCCTCTATCCTCCTCTGTCCTGGCCTGTATCCCCTCTATCCTCCTCTGTCCTGGCCTGTATCCCCTCTATCCTCCTCTGTCCTGGCCTGTATCCCTCTATCCTCCTCTGTCCTGGCCTGTATCCCCTCTATCCTCCTCTGTCCTGGCCTGTATCCCCTCTATCCTCCTCTGTCCTGGCCTGTATCCCCTCTATCCTCCTCTGTCCTGGCCTGTATCTCCTCCTCTGTCCTGGCCTGTATCCCCTCTATCCTCCTCTGTCCTGGCCTGTATCCCCTCTATCCTCCTCTGTCCTGGCCTGTATCCCTCTATCCTCCTCTGTCCTGGCCTGTATCCCCTCTATCCTCCTCTGTCCTGGCCTGTATCCCCTCTATCCTCCTCTGTCCTGGTCTGTATCCCCTCTATCCTCCTCTGTCCTGGCCTGTATCCCCTCTATCCTCCTCTGTCCTGGTCTGTATCCCCTCTATCCTCCTCTGTCCTGGCCTGTATCCCCTCTATCCTCCTCTGTCCTGGCCTGTATCCCTCTATCCTCCTCTGTCTGCCTGTATCCCCTATCCTCCTCTGTCCTGGCCTGTATCCCCTCTATCCTCCTCTGTCCTGGCCTGTATCCCCTCTATCCTCCTCTGTCCTGGCCTGTATCCTCTGTCCTATCCCTCTGTCCTGGCCTGTATCCCTCTATCCTCCTCTGTCCTGGCCTGTATCCCCTCTATCCTCCTCTGTCCTGGCCTGTATCCCCTCTATCCTCCTCTGTCCTGGCCTGTATCCCTCTATCCTCCTCTGTCCTGGCCTGTATCCCCTCTATCCTCCTCTGTCCTGGCCTGTATCCCCTCTATCCTCCTCTGTCCTGGCCTGTATCCCCTCTATCCTCCTCTGTCCTGGCCTGTATCTCCTCCTCTGTCCTGGCCTGTATCCCCTCTATCCTCCTCTGTCCTGGCCTGTCTCTCCTCCTCTGTCCTGGCCTGTATCCCCTCTATCCTCCTCTGTCCTGGCCTGTATCCCCTCTATCCTCCTCTGTCCTGGCCTGTATCCCCTCTATCCTCCTCTGTCCTGGCCTGTATCCCCTCTATCCTCCTCTGTCCTGGCCTGTATCCCCTCTATCCTCCTCTGTCCTGGCCTGTATCCCCTCTATCCTCCTCTGTCCTGGCCTGTATCCCCTCTATCCTCCTCTGTCCTGGCCTGTATCCCCTCTATCCTCCTCTGTCTGGCCTGTATCCCCTCTCCTCCTCTGTCCTGGCCTGTATCCCTCTATCCTCCTCTGTCCTGGTCTGTATCCCCTCTATCCTCCTCTGTCCTGGCCTGTATCCCCTCTATCCTCCTCTGTCCTGGCCTGTATCCCCTCTATCCTCCTCTGTCCTGGCCTGTATCCCCTCTATCCTCCTCTGTCCTGGCCTGTATCCCCTCTATCCTCCTCTGTCCTGGCCTGTATCCCCTCTATCCTCCTCTGTCCTGGCCTGTATCCCCTCTATCCTCCTCTGTCCTGGCCTGTATCCCCTCTATCCTCCTCTGTCCTGTCTGTATCCCCTCTATCCTCCTCTGTCCTGGCCTGTATCCCCTCTATCCTCCTCTGTCCTGGCCTGTATCCCCTCTATCCTCCTCTGTCCTGGTCTGTATCCCCTCCTCCTCTGTCCCCTCTATCTCTATCCTCCTCTGTCCTGGCCTGTATCTCCCTCTATCCTCCTCTGTCCTGGCCTGTATCCCCTCTATCCTCCTCTGTCCTGGCCTGTATCCCCTCTATCCTCCTCTGTCCTGGCCTGTATCCCCTCTATCCTCCTCTGTCCTGGCCTGTATCTCCCTCTATCCTCCTCTGTCCTGGTATCTCCCTGTATCCTCCCCCTATCCTCCTCTGTCCTGGCCTGTATCCCCTCTATCCTCCTCTGTCCTGGCCTGTATCCCCTCTATCCTCCTCTGTCCTGGCCTGTATCTCCCTCTATCCTCCTCTGTCCTGGTCTGTATCCCCTCTATCCTCCTCTGTCCTGGCCTGTATCCCCTCTATCCTCCTCTGTCCTGGCCTGTATCCCCTCTATCCTCCTCTGTCCTGGCCTGTATCCCCTCTATCCTCCTCTGTCCTGGCCTGTATCCCCTCTATCCTCCTCTGTCCTGGCCTGTATCCCCTCTATCCTCCTCTGTCCTCTGTATCCCCTCTATCCTCCTCTGTCCTGGCCTGTATCCCCTCTATCCTCCTCTGTCCTGGCCTGTATCCCTCTATCCTCCTCTGTCCTGGCCTGTATCCCCTCTATCCTCCTCTGTCCTGGCCTGTATCCCCTCTATCCTCCTCTGTCCCCCTGTATCCCCTCTATCCTCCTCTGTCCTGGCCTGTATCCCCTCTATCCTGTCCTCTGTCTCCTCTGTCCTGGCCTGTATCCCCTCTATCCTCCTCTGTCCTGGCCTGTATCCCCTCTATCCTCCTCTGTCCTGGCCTGTATCCCCTCTATCCTCCTCTGTCCTGGCCTGTATCCCTCTATCCTCCTCTGTCCTGGCCTGTATCCCTCTATCCTCCTCTGTCCTGGCCTGTATCCCCTCTATCCTCCTCTGTCCTGGCCTGTATCCCCTCTATCCTCCTCTGTCCTGGTCTGTATCCCCTCTATCCTCCTCTGTCCTGGCCTGTATCTCCTCCTCTGTCCTGGCCTGTATCCCCTCTATCCTCCTCTGTCCTGGCCTGTATCCCCTCTATCCTCCTCTGTCCTGGTCTGTATCCCCTCTATCCTCCTCTGTCCTGGCCTGTATCCCCTCTATCCTCCTCTGTCCTGGCCTGTATCCCCTCTATCCTCCTCTGTCCTGGCCTGTATCCCCTCTATCCTCCTCTGTCCTGGCCTGTATCCCCTCTATCCTCCTCTGTCCTGGCCTGTATCCCCTCTATCCTCCTCTGTCCTGGCCTGTATCCCCTCTATCCTCCTCTGTCCTGGCCTGTATCCCCTCTATCCTCCTCTGTCCTGGCCTGTATCCCCTCTATCCTCCTCTGTCCTGGCCTGTATCCCCTCTATCCTCCTCTGTCCTGGCCTGTATCCCCTCTATCCTCCTCTGTCCTGGCCTGTATCCCCTCTATCCTCCTCTGTCCTGGTCTGTATCCCCTCTATCCTCCTCTGTCCTGGCCTGTATCCCCTCTATCCTCCTCTGTCCTGGCCTGTATCCCCTCTATCCTCCTCTGTCCCTGTATCCCCTCTATCCTCCTCTGTCCTGGCCTGTATCCCTCTATCCCTCTGTCCTATCCCCTCTATCCTCCTCTGTCCTGGTCTGTATCCCCTCTATCCTCCTCTGTCCTGGCCTGTATCCCTCTATCCTCCTCTGTCCTGGCCTGTATCCCCTCTATCCTCCTCCTGGCCTGTATCCCCTCTATCCTCCTCTGTCCTGGCCTGTATCCCCTCTATCCTCCTCTGTCCTGGCCTGTATCCCCTCTATCCTCCTCTGTCCTGGCCTGTATCCCCTCTATCCTCCTCTGTCCTGGCCTGTATCCCCTCTATCCTCCTCTGTCCTGGCCTGTATCCCCTCTATCCTCCTCTGTCCTGCCTGTATCCCCTCTATCCTCCTCTGTCCTCTATCCTCCTCTGTCCTGGCCTGTATCCCCTCTATCCTCCTCTGTCCTGGCCTGTATCCCCTCTATCCTCCTCTGTCCTGGCCTGTATCCCCTCTATCCTCCTCTGTCCTGGCCTGTATCCCCCTGTATCCCCCTATCCTCCTCTGTCCTGGCCTGTATCCCCTCTATCCTCCTCTGTCCTGGCCTGTATCCCCTCTATCCTCCTCTGTCCTGGCCTGTATCCCCTCTATCCTCCTCTGTCCTGGCCTGTATCCCCTCTATCCTCCTCTGTCCTGGCCTGTATCCCCTCTATCCTCCTCTGTCCTGGCCTGTATCCCCTCTATCCTCCTCTGTCCTGGCCTGTATCCCCTCTATCCTCCTCTGTCCTGGCCTGTATCCCCTCTATCCTCCTCTGTCCTGGCCTGTATCCCCTCTATCCTCCTCTGTCCTGGTCTGTATCCCCTCTATCCTCCTCTGTCCTGGCCTGTATCCCCTCTATCCTCCTCTGTCCTGGCCTGTATCCCCTCTATCCTCCTCTGTCCTGGCCTGTATCCCCTCTATCCTCCTCTGTCCTGGCCTGTATCCCTCTATCCTCCTCTGTCCTGGCCTGTATCCCCTCTATCCTCCTCTGTCCTGGCCTGTATCCCTCTATCCTCCTCTGTCCTCCTGTATCCCTCTATCCTCCTCTGTCCTGGCCTGTATCCCCTCTATCCTCCTCTGTCCTGGCCTGTATCTCCTCCTCTGTCCTGGCCTGTATCCCCTCTATCCTCCTCTGTCCTGGTCTGTATCCCCTCTATCCTCCTCTGTCCTGGCCTGTATCCCCTCTATCCTCCTCTGTCCTGGCCTGTATCCCCTCTATCCTCCTCTGTCCTGGCCTGTATCCCCTCTATCCTCCTCTGTCCTGGCCTGTATCCCCTCTATCCTCCTCTGTCCTGGCCTGTATCCCCTCTATCCTCCTCTGTCCTGGCCTGTATCCCCTCTATCCTCCTCTGTCCTGGCCTGTATCCCCTCTATCCTCCTCTGTCCTGGCCTGTATCCCCTCTATCCTCCTCTGTCCTGGCCTGTATCCCCTCTATCCTCCTCTGTCCTGGCCTGTATCCCCTCTATCCTCCTCTGTCCTGGCCTGTATCCCCTCTATCCTCCTCTGTCCTGGCCTGTATCCCCTCTATCCTCCTCTGTCCTGGCCTGTATCCCCTCTATCCTCCTCTGTCCTGGCCTGTATCCCCTCTATCCTCCTCTGTCCTGGCCTGTATCCCCTCTATCCTCCTCTGTCCTGGCCTGTATCCCCTCTATCCTCCTCTGTCCTGGTCTGTATCCCCTCTATCCTCCTCTGTCCTGGCCTGTATCCCCTCTATCCTCCTCTGTCCTGGCCTGTATCCCCTCTATCCTCCTCTGTCCTGGCCTGTATCCCCTCTATCCTCCTCTGTCCTGGCCTGTATCCCCTCTATCCTCCTCTGTCCTGGCCTGTATCCCCTCTATCCTCCTCTGTCCTGGCCTGTATCCCCTCTATCCTCCTCTGTCCTGGCCTGTATCCCCTCTATCCTCCTCTGTCCTGGCCTGTATCCCCTCTATCCTCCTCTGTCCTGGCCTGTATCCCCTCTATCCTCCTCTGTCCTGGCCTGTATCCCCTCTATCCTCCTCTGTCCTGGCCTGTATCTCCTCCTCTGTCCTGGCCTGTATCCCCTCTATCCTCCTCTGTCCTGGCCTGTATCCCCTCTATCCTCCTCTGTCCTGGCCTGTATCCCTCTATCCTCCTCTGTCCTGGCCTGTATCCCTCATCCTCCTCTGTCCTGGCCTGTATCCCCTCTATCCTCCTCTGTCCTGGCCTGTATCCCCTCTATCCTCCTCTGTCCTGGCCTGTATCCCCTCTATCCTCCTCTGTCCTGGCCTGTATCCCCTCTATCCTCCTCTGTCCTGGCCTGTATCCCCTCTATCCTCCTCTGTCCTGGCCTGTATCCCCTCTATCCTCCTCTGTCCTGGCCTGTATCCCTCTATCCTCCTCTGTCCTGGCCTGTATCCCCTCTATCCTCCTCTGTCCTGGCCTGTATCCCTCTATCCTCCTCTGTCCTGGCCTGTATCCCCTCTATCCTCCTCTGTCCTGGCCTGTATCTCCCTCCATCCTCCTCTGTCCTGGCCTGTATCCCCTCTATCCTCCTCTGTCCTGGCCTGTATCCCCTCTATCCTCCTCTGTCCTCTGTATCCCTCTATCCTCCTCTGTCCTGGCCTGTATCCCCTCTATCCTCCTCTGTCCTGGCCTGTATCCCCTCTATCCTCCTCTGTCCTGGCCTGTATCCCCTCTATCCTCCTCTGTCCTGGCCTGTATCCCCTCTATCCTCCTCTGTCCTGGCCTGTATCCCCTCTATCCTCCTCTGTCCTGGCCTGTATCCCTCTATCCTCCTCTGTCCTGGCCTGTATCCCCTCTATCCTCCTCTGTCCTGGCCTGTATCCCCTCTATCCTCCTCTGTCCTGGCCTGTATCCCCTCTATCCTCCTCTGTCCTGGCCTGTATCCCCTCTATCCTCCTCTGTCCTGGCCTGTATCCCCTCTATCCTCCTCTGTCCTGGCCTGTATCCCTCTATCCTCCTCTGTCCTGGCCTGTATCCCCTCTATCCTCCTCTGTCCTGGCCTGTATCCCCTCTATCCTCCTCTGTCCTGGCCTGTATCCCCTCTATCCTCCTCTGTCCTGGCCTGTATCCCCTCTATCCTCCTCTGTCCTGGCCTGTATCCCCTCTATCCTCCTCTGTCCTGGCCTGTATCCCCTCTATCCTCCTCTGTCCTGGCCTGTATCCCCTCTATCCTCCTCTGTCCTGGCCTGTATCCCTCTATCCTCCTCTGTCCTGGCCTGTATCCCTCTATCCTCCTCTGTCCTGGCCTGTATCCCCTCTATCCTCCTCTGTCCTGGCCTGTATCCCCTCTATCCTCCTCTGTCCTGGCCTGTATCCCCTCTATCCTCCTCTGTCCTGGCCTGTATCCCCTCTATCCTCCTCTGTCCTGGCCTGTATCCCTCTATCCTCCTCTGTCCTGGCCTGTATCCCCTCTATCCTCCTCTGTCCTGGCCTGTATCCCCTCTATCCTCCTCTGTCCTGGCCTGTATCCCCTCTATCCTCCTCCTCTGTATCCCTCTATCCTCCCTCCTGGCCTGTATCCCCTCTATCCTCCTCTGTCCTGGTCTGTATCCCCTCTATCCTCCTCTGTCCTGGCCTGTATCCCTCTATCCTCCTCCCTCCTGTATCCCCCTATCCTCCTCTGTCCTGGCCTGTATCCCCTCTATCCTCCTCTGTCCTGGCCTGTATCCCCTCTATCCTCCTCTGTCCTGGCCTGTATCCCCTCTATCCTCCTCTGTCCTGGCCTGTATCCCCTCTATCCTCCTCTGTCCTGGCCTGTATCCCCTCTATCCTCCTCTGTCCTGGCCTGTATCCCCTCTATCCTCCTCTGTCCTGGCCTGTATCCCCTCTATCCTCCTCTGTCCTGGCCTGTATCCCCTCTATCCTCCTCTGTCCTGGCCTGTATCCCCTCTATCCTCCTCTGTCCTGGTCTGTATCCCCTCTATCCTCCTCTGTCCTGGCCTGTATCTCCTCCTCTGTCCTGGCCTGTATCCCCTCTATCCTCCTCTGTCCTGGCCTGTATCCCCTCTATCCTCCTCTGTCCTGGCCTGTATCCCCTCTATCCTCCTCTGTCCTGGCCTGTATCCCCTCTATCCTCCTCTGTCCTGGCCTGTATCCCCTCTATCCTCCTCTGTCCTGGCATGTATCTCCCTCTATCCTCCTCTGTCCTGGCCTGTATCCCCTCTATCCTCCTCTGTCCTGGCCTGTATCCCCTCTATCCTCCTCTGTCCTGGCCTGTATCCCCTCTATCCTCCTCTGTCCTGGCCTGTATCCCCTCTATCCTCCTCTGTCCTGGCCTGTATCCCCTCTATCCTCCTCTGTCTGGCCTGTATCCCCTCTATCCTCCTCTGTCCTGGCCTGTATCCCCTCTATCCTCCTCTGTCCCTGTATCCCCTCTATCCTCCTCTGTCCTGGCCTGTATCCCCTCTATCCTCCTCTGTCCTGGCCTGTATCCCCTCTATCCTCCTCTGTCCTGGCCTGTATCCCCTCTATCCTCCTCTGTCCTGGCCTGTATCCCTCTATCCTCCTCTGTCCTGGCCTGTATCCCCTCTATCCTCCTCTGTCCTGGCCTGTATCCCCTCTATCCTCCTCTGTCCTGGCCTGTATCCCCTCTATCCTCCTCTGTCCTGGCCTGTATCCCCTCTATCCTCCTCTGTCCTGGCCTGTATCCCCTCTATCCTCCTCTGTCCTGGCCTGTATCCCCTCTATCCTCCTCTGTCCTGGCCTGTATCCCCTCTATCCTCCTCTGTCCTGGCCTGTATCCCCTCTATCCTCCTCTGTCCTGGCCTGTATCCCTCTATCCTCCTCTGTCCTGGCCTGTATCCCCTCTATCCTCCTCTGTCCTGGCCTGTATCCCCTCTATCCTCCTCTGTCCTGGCCTGTATCCCCTCTATCCTCCTCTGTCCTGGCCTGTATCCCCTCTATCCTCCTCTGTCCTGGCCTGTATCCCCTCTATCCTCCTCTGTCCTGGCCTGTATCCCTCTATCCTCCTCTGTCCTGGCCTGTATCCCCTCTCCTCCTCTGTTGGCCTGTATCCCCTCTATCCTCCCTGCCTGTATCCCCTCTATCCTCCTCTGTCCTGGCCTGTATCCCCTCTATCCTCCTCTGTCCTGGCCTGTATCCCCTCTATCCTCCTCTGTCCTGGTCTGTATCCCCTCTATCCTCCTCTGTCCTGGCCTGTATCCTCCTCTGTCCTGGCCTGTATCCCCTCTATCCTCCTCTGTCCTGGCCTGTATCCCCTCTATCCTCCTCTGTCCTGGTCTGTATCCCTCTATCCTCCTCTGTCCTGGCCTGTATCCCTCTATCCTCCTCTGTCCTGGCCTGTATCCCCTCTATCCTCCTCTGTCCTGGCCTGTATCCCCTCTATCCTCCTCTGTCCTGGCCTGTATCCCCTCTATCCTCCTCTGTCCTGGCCTGTATCCCCTCTATCCTCCTCTGTCCTGGCCTGTATCCCCTCTATCCTCCTCTGTCCTGGCCTGTATCCCCTCTATCCTCCTCTGTCCTGGCCTGTATCCCCTCTATCCCCTCCTCTGTCCTGGCCTGTATCCCCTCTATCCTCCTCTGTCCTGGCCTGTATCCCCTCTATCCTCCTCTGTCCTGGCCTGTATCCCCTCTATCCTCCTCTGTCCTGGCCTGTATCCCCTCTATCCTCCTCTGTCCTGGCCTGTATCCCTCTATCCTCCTCTGTCCTGGCCTGTATCCCCTCTATCCTCCTCTGTCCTGGCCTGTATCCCCTCTATCCTCCTCTGTCCTGGCCTGTATCCCCTCTATCCTCCTCTGTCCTGGCCTGTATCCCTCTATCCTCCTCTGTCCTGGCCTGTATCCCTCTATCCTCCTCTGTCCTGGTCTGTATCCCCTCTATCCTCCTCTGTCCTGGCCTGTATCCCCTCTATCCTCCTCTGTCCTGGCCTGTATCCCCTCTATCCTCCTCTGTCCTGGTCTGTATCCCTCTATCCTCCTCTGTCCTGGCCTGTATCCCCTCTATCCTCCTCTGTCCTGGCCTGTATCCCCTCTATCCTCCTCTGTCCTGGCCTGTATCCCTCTATCCTCCTCTGTCCTGGCCTGTATCCCCTCTCCTCCTCTGTCCTGGCCTGTATCCCCTCTATCCTCCTCTGTCCTGGCCTGTATCCCTCTATCCTCCTCTGTCCTGGCCTGTATCCCCTCTATCCTCCTCTGTCCTGGCCTGTATCCCCTCTATCCTCCTCTGTCCTGGCCTGTATCCCTCTATCCTCCTCTGTCCTGGCCTGTATCCCCTCTATCCTCCTCTGTCCTGGCCTGTATCCCCTCTATCCTCCTCTGTCCTGGCCTGTATCTATCCTCCTCTGTCCTGGCCTGTATCCCTCTATCCTCCTCTGTCCTGGCCTGTATCCCCTCTATCCTCCTCTGTCCTGGCCTGTATCCCCTCTATCCTCCTCTGTCCTGGCCTGTATCCCCTCTATCCTCCTCTGTCCTGGCCTGTATCCCCTCTATCCTCCTCTGTCCTGGCCTGTATCCCCTCTATCCTCCTCTGTCCTGGCCTGTATCCCCTCTATCCTCCTCTGTCCTGGCCTGTATCCCCTCTATCCTCCCCTCTATCCTCCTCTGTCCTGGCCTGTATCCCCTCTATCCTCCTCTGTCCTGGCCTGTATCCCTCTATCCTCCTCTGTCCTCTGTATCCCTCTATCCTCCTCTGTCCTGGCCTGTATCCCCTCTATCCTCCTCTGTCCTGGCCTGTATCCCCTCTATCCTCCTCTGTCCTGGCCTGTATCCCCTCTATCCTCCTCTGTCCTGGCCTGTATCCCCTCTATCCTCCTCTGTCCTGGCCTGTATCCCCTCTATCCTCCTCTGTCCTGGCCTGTATCCCCTCTATCCTCCTCTGTCCTGGCCTGTATCCCCTCTATCCTCCTCTGTCCTGGCCTGTATCCCCTCTATCCTCCTCTGTCCTGGTCTGTATCCCCTCTATCCTCCTCTGTCCTGGCCTGTATCCCCTCTATCCTCCTCTGTCCTGGTCTGTATCCCCTCTATCCTCCTCTGTCCTGGCCTGTATCCTCTCCTCCTCTGTCCTGGCCCTCTGTCCTGGCCTGTATCCCCTCTATCCTCCTCTGTCCTGGCCTGTATCCCCTCTATCCTCCTCTGTCCTGGCCTGTATCCCCTCTATCCTCCTCTGTCCTGGCCTGTATCCCCTCTATACTCCTCTGTCCTGGCCTGTATCCCCTCTATACTCCTCTGTCCTGGCCTGTATCTCCCTCTATCCTCCTCTGTCCTGGTCTGTATCCCCTCTATCCTCCTCTGTCCTGGCCTGTATCCCCTCTATCCTCCTCTGTCCTGGTCTGTATCCCCTCTATCCTCCTCTGTCCTGGCCTGTATCTCCTCCTCTGTCCTGGCCTGTATCCCCTCTATCCTCCTCTGTCCTGGCCTGTATCCCCTCTATCCTCCTCTGTCCTGGTCTGTATCCCCTCTATCCTCCTCTGTCCTGGCCTGTATCCCGTCTATCCTCCTCTGTCCTGGCCTGTATCCCCTCTATCCTCCTCTGTCCTGGCCTGTATCCCCTCTATCCTCCTCTGTCCTGGCCTGTATCCCCTCTATCCTCCTCTGTCCTGGCCTGTATCCCTCTATCCTCCTCTGTCCTGGCCTGTATCCCTCTATCCTCCTCTGTCCTGGCCTGTATCCCCTCTATCCTCCTCTGTCCTGGTCTGTATATCCCCTCTATCCTCCTCTGTCCTGGCCTGTATCCCCTCTATCCTCCTCTGTCCTGGTCTGTATCCCCTCTATCCTCCTCTGTCCTGGCCTGTATCCCTCTATCCTCCTCTGTCCTGGTCTGTATCCCCTCTATCCTCCTCTGTCCTGGCCTGTATCCCCTCTATCCTCCTCTGTCCTGGCCTGTATCCCTCTATCCTCCTCTGTCCTGGCCTGTATCCCCTCTATCCTCCTCTGTCCTGGCCTGTATCCCTCTATCCTCCTCTGTCCTGGCCTGTATCCCTCTATCCTCCCTCTGTCCTGGCCTGTATCCCTCTATCCTCCTCTGTCCTGGCCTGTATCCCCTCTATCCTCCTCTGTCCTGGCCTGTATCCCCTCTATCCTCCTCTGTCCTGGCCTGTATCCCCTCTATCCTCCTCTGTCCTGGCCTGTATCCCCTCTATCCTCCTCTGTCCTGGCCTGTATCCCCTCTATCCTCCTCTGTCCTGGCCTGTATCCCCTCTATCCTCCTCTGTCCTGGCCTGTATCCCCTCTATCCTCCTCTGTCCTGGCCTATCCCTCTATCCTCCTCTGTCCCTCTATCCTCCTCTGTCCTGGCCTGTATCCCCTCTATCCTCCTCTGTCCTGGCCTGTATCCCCTCTATCCTCCTCTGTCCTGCCTGTATCCCCTCTATCCTCCTCTGTCCTGGCCTGTATCCCTCTATCCTCCTCTGTCCTGGCCTGTATCCCCTCTATCCTCCTCTGTCCTGGCCTGTATCCCCTCTATCCTCCTCTGTCTGGCCTGTATCCCTCTATCCTCCTCTGTCCTGGCCTGTATCCCCTCTATCCTCCTCCCTGGCCTGTATCCCTCTATCCTCCTCTGTCCTGGCCTGTATCCCCTCTATCCTCCTCTGTCCTGGCCTGTATCCCTCTATCCTCCTCTGTCTGGCCTGTATCCCCTCTATCCTCCTCTGTCCTGGCCTGTATCCCCTCTATCCTCCTCTGTCCTGGCCTGTATCCCCTCTATCCTCCTCTGTCCTGGCCTGTATCCCCTCTATCCTCCTCTGTCCTGGCCTGTATCCCTCTATCCTCCTCTGTCCTGGCCTGTATCCCCTCTATCCTCCTCTGTCCTGGTCTGTATCCCTCTATCCTCCTCTGTCCTGGCCTGTATCCCCTCTATCCTCCTCTGTCCTGGCCTGTATCCCCTCTATCCTCCTCTGTCCTGGCCTGTATCCCCTCTATCCTCCTCTGTCCTGGCCTGTATCCCCTCTATCCTCCTCTGTCCTGGCCTGTATCCCCTCTATCCTCCTCTGTCCTGGCCTGTATCCCCTCTATCCTCCTCTGTCCTGGCCTGTATCCCCTCTATCCTCCTCTGTCCTGGCCTGTATCCCCTCTATCCTCCTCTGTCCTGGCCTGTATCCCCTCTATCCTCCTCTGTCCTGGCCTGTATCCCCTCTATCTCTCCTCTGTCCCCTCTATCCTCCTCTGTCCTGGCCTGTATCCCCTCTATCCTCCTCTGTCCTGGTCTGTATCCCCTCTATCCTCCTCTGTCCTGGCCTGTATCCCCTCTATCCTCCTCTGTCCTGGCCTGTATCCCTCTATCCTCCTCTGTCCTGGCCTGTATCCCCTCTATCCTCCTCTGTCTGGCCTGTATCCCCTCTATCCTCCTCTGTCCTGGCCTGTATCCCTCTATCCTCCTCTGTCCTGGCCTGTATCCCCTCTATCCTCCTCTGTCCTGGCCTGTATCCCTCTATCCTCCTCTGTCCTGGCCTGTATCCCTCTATCCTCCTCTGTCCTGGTCTGTATCCCCTCTATCCTCCTCTGTCTCTGTATCCCTCTATCCTCCTCTGTCCTGGCCTGTATCCCCTCTATCCTCCTCTGTCTGGTCTGTATCCCTCTATCCTCCTCTGTCCTGGCCTGTATCCCCTCTATCCTCCTCTGTCCTGGCCTGTATCCCCTCTATCCTCCTCTGTCCTGGCCTGTATCCCCTCTATCCTCCTCTGTCCTGGCCTGTATCCCCTCTATCCTCCTCTGTCCTGGCCTGTCTCTCCTCCTCTGTCCTGGCCTGTATCCCCTCTATCCTCCTCTGTCCTGGCCTGTATCCCCTCTATCCTCCTCTGTCCTGGCCTGTATCCCCTCTATCCTCCTCTGTCCTGGCCTGTATCCCCTCTATCCTCCTCTGTCCTGGCCTGTATCCCTCTATCCTCCTCCCTCTGTATCCCTCTCCTCTGTCCTGGCCTGTATCCCCTCTATCCTCCTCTGTCCTGGTCTGTATCCCTCTATCCTCCTCTGTCTGGCCTGTATCCCTCTATCCTCCTCTGTCCTGGCCTGTATCCCCTCTATCCTCCTCTGTCCTGGCCTGTATCCCCTCTATCCTCCTCTGTCCTGGTCTGTATCCCTCTATCCTCCTCTGTCCTGGCCTGTATCCCTCTATCCTCCTCTGTCCTGGCCTGTATCCCTCTATCCTCCTCTGTCTGGCCTGTATCCCCTCTATCCTCCTCTGTCCTGGCCTGTATCCCTCTATCCTCCTCTGTCCTGGCCTGTATCCCCTCTATCCTCCTCTGTCTGGCCTGTATCCCCTCTATCCTCCTCTGTCCTGGCCTGTATCCCCTCTATCCTCCTCTGTCCTGGCCTGTATCCCTCTATCCTCCTCTGTCCTGGCCTGTATCCCCTCTATCCTCCTCTGTCCTGGCCTGTATCCCTCTATCCTCCTCTGTCTGGCCTGTATCCCTCTATCCTCCTCTGTCCTGGCCTGTATCCCTCTATCCTCCTCTGTCCTGGCCTGTATCCCTCTATCCTCCTCTGTCCTGTATCCCTCTATCCTCCTCTGTCCTGGCCTGTATCCCCTCTATCCTCCTCCTCTGTATCCCCTCTATCCTCCTCTGTCCTGGCCTGTATCCCCTCTATCCTCCTCTGTCCTGGCCTGTATCCCCTCTATCCTCCTCTGTCCTGGCCTGTATCCCCTCTATCCTCCTCTGTCCTGGCCTGTATCCCCTCTATCCTCCTCTGTCCTGGCCTGTATCCCCTCTATCCTCCTCTGTCCTGGCCTGTATCCCCTCTATCCTCCTCTGTCCTGGCCTGTATCCCCTCTATCCTCCTCTGTCCTGGCCTGTATCCCCTCTATCCTCCTCTGTCCTGGCCTGTATCCCCCTCTGTCTCCTCCCTCCTCCTCCTGCCTGTATCCCCTCTATCCTCCTCTGTCCTGGCCTGTATCCCTCTATCCTCCTCTGTCCTGGCCTGTATCCCCTCTATCCTCCTCTGTCCTGGCCTGTATCCCTCTATCCTCCTCTGTCTGGCCTGTATCCCCTCTATCCTCCTCTGTCCTGGTCTGTATCCCTCTATCCTCCTCTGTCCTGGCCTGTATCCCCTCTATCCTCCTCTGTCCTGGCCTGTATCCCCTCTATCCTCCTCTGTCCTGGCCTGTATCCCTCTATCCTCCTCTGTCCTGTCTGTATCCCTCTATCCTCCTCCTCCTCTGTCTGTCCTGGTCTGTATCCCCTCTATCCTCCTCTGTCCTGGCCTGTATCCCTCTATCCTCCTCTGTCCTGGCCTGTATCCCCTCTATCCTCCTCTGTCCTGGCCTGTATCCCCTCTATCCTCCTCTGTCCTCCTGTATCCCTCTATCCTCCTCTGTCCTGGCCTGTATCCCCTCTATCCTCCTCTGTCCTGGTCTGTATCCCCTCTATCCTCCTCTGTCCTGGCCTGTATCCCTCTATCCTCCTCTGTCCTGGCCTGTATCCCCTCTATCCTCCTCTGTCCTGGCCTGTATCCCCTCTATCCTCCTCTGTCCTGGCCTGTATCCCCTCTATCCTCCTCTGTCCTGGCCTGTATCCCTCTATCCTCCTCTGTCCTGGCCTGTATCCCCTCTATCCTCCTCTGTCCTGGCCTGTATCCCCTCTATCCTCCTCTGTCCTGGCCTGTATCCCTCTATCCTCCTCTGTCCTGGCCTGTATCCCTCTATCCTCCTCTGTCCTGGCCTGTATCCCCTCTATCCTCCTCTGTCCTGGCCTGTATCCCTCTATCCTCCTCTGTCCTGGCCTGTATCCCCTCTATCCTCCTCTGTCCTGGCCTGTATCCCCTCTATCCTCCTCTGTCCTGGCCTGTATCCCCTCTATCCTCCTCTGTCCTGGCCTGTATCCCTCTATCCTCCTCTGTCTGGCCTGTATCCCCTCTCCTCCTCTGTCCTGGCCTGTATCCCCTCTATCCTCCTCTGTCCTGGTCTGTATCCCTCTATCCTCCTCTGTCTGTATCCCTCTGGCCTGTATCCCCTCTATCCTCCTCTGTCTGGCCTGTATCCCCTCTATCCTCCTCTGTCCTGGCCTGTATCCCTCTATCCTCCTCTGTCCTGGCCTGTATCCCCTCTATCCTCCTCTGTCCTGGCCTGTATCCCCTCTATCCTCCTCTGTCCTGGCCTGTATCCTCCTCTGTCCTGGCCTGTATCCCCTCTATCCTCCTCTGTCCTGGCCTGTATCCCTCTCCTCCTCCTCCTCTCCTCCTCTGTCTGGCCTGTATCCCCTCTATCCTCCTCTGTCCTGGCCTGTATCCCTCTATCCTCCTCTGTCCTGGCCTGTATCCCTCTATCCTCCTCTGTCCTGGCCTGTATCCCCTCTATCCTCCTCTGTCCTGGCCTGTATCCCCTCTATCCTCCTCTGTCCTGGCCTGTATCCCCTCTATCCTCCTCTGTCCTGGCCTGTATCCCCTCTATCCTCCTCTGTCCTGGCCTGTATCCCCTCTATCCTCCTCTGTCCTCTGTATCCCTCTATCCTCCTCTGTCCTGGCCTGTATCCCCTCTATCCTCCTCTGTCCTGGCCTGTATCCCTCTATCCTCCTCTGTCCTCCTCTGTCCTGGCCTGTATCCCCTCTATCCTCCTCTGTCCTGGCCTGCTCTGTCCTGGCCTGTATCCCTCTATCCTCCTCTGTCCTGGCCTGTATCCCTCTATCCTCCTCTGTCCTGGTCTGTATCCCCTCTATCCTCCTCTGTCCTGGCCTGTATCCCCTCTATCCTCCTCTGTCCTGGCCTGTATCCCTCTATCCTCCTCTGTCCTGGCCTGTATCCCCTCTATCCTCCTCTGTCCTGGCCTGTATCCCCTCTATCCTCCTCTGTCCTGGCCTGTATCCCTCTATCCTCCTCTGTCCTGGCCCCTCTATCCTCCTCTGTCCTGGCCTGTATCCCTCTATCCTCCTCTGTCCTGGCCTGTATCCCCTCTATCCTCCTCTGTCCTGGCCTGTATCCCTCTATCCTCCTCTGTCCTGGCCTGTATCCCCTCTATCCTCCTCTGTCCTGGCCTGTATCCCTCTCCTCCTCTGTCCTGGCCTGTATCCCCTCTATCCTCCTCTGTCCTGGCCTGTATCCCTCTATCCTCCTCTGTCCTGGCCTGTATCCCCTCTATCCTCCTCTGTCCTGGCCTGTATCCCCTCTATCCTCCTCTGTCCTGGCCTGTATCCCTCTATCCTCCTCTGTCCTGGCCTGTATCCCCTCTATCCTCCTCTGTCCTGGCCTGTATCCCCTCTATCCTCCTCTGTCTGGTCTGTATCCCTCTATCCTCCTCTGTCCTGGCCTGTATCCCTCTATCCTCCTCTGTCTGGCCTGTATCCCTCTATCCTCCTCTGTCCTGGCCTGTATCCCTCTATCCTCCTCTGTCTGGTCTGTATCCCCTCTATCCTCCTCTGTCTGGCCTGTATCCCTCTATCCTCCTCTGTCTGGCCTGTATCCCTCTATCCTCCTCTGTCCTGGTCTGTATCCCTCTATCCTCCTCTGTCCTGGCCTGTATCCCCTCTATCCTCCTCTGTCCTGGCCTGTATCCCCTCTATCCTCCTCTGTCCTGGCCTGTATCTCCCTCTATCCTCCTCTGTCCTGGCCTGTATCCCCTCTATCCTCCTCTGTCCTGGCCTGTATCCCTCTATCCTCCTCTGTCCTGGCCTGTATCCCCTCTATCCTCCTCTGTCCTGGCCTGTATCCCTCTATCCTCCTCTGTCCTGGCCTGTATCCCTCTATCCTCCTCTGTCTGTCTGTATCCCTCTATCCTGGCCTGTCCCCTCTATCCTCCTATGGCCTGTATCCCTCATCCTCCTCTGTCTGGCCTGTATCCCTCTATCCTCCTCTGTCCTGGCCTGTATCCCCTATCCTCCTCTGTCCTGGCCTGTATCCCCTCTATCCTCCTCTGTCCTGGCCTGTATCCCCTCTATCCTCCTCTGTCTGGCCTGTATCCCCTCTATCCTCCTCTGTCCTGGCCTGTATCCCTCTATCCTCCTCTGTCCTGGCCTGTATCCCTCTATCCTCCTCCTCTGTATATCCCCTCTATCCTCCTCTGTCTGGCCTGTATCCCCTCTATCCTCCTCTGTCTGGTCTGTATCCCCTCTATCCTCCTCTGTCCTGGCCTGTATCCCCTCTATCCTCCTCTGTCCTGGTCTGTATCCCCTCTATCCTCCTCTGTCCTGGTCTGTATCCCTCTATCCTCCTCTGTCCTGGCCTGTATCCCTCTATCCTCCTCTCTGTCCTGTATCCCCTCTATCCTCCTCTGTCCTGGCCTGTATCCCCTCTATCCTCTCCTCTGTCCTGGCCTGTATCCCCTCTATCCTCCTCTGTCCTGGCCTGTATCCCTCTATCCTCCTCTGTCCTGGCCTGTATCCCCTCTATCCTCCTCTGTCCTGGTCTGTATCCCTCTATCCTCCTCTGTCCTGGCCTGTATCTCCTCCTCTGTCTGGCCTGTATCCCTCTATCCTCCTCTGTCCTCTGTATCCCTCTATCCTCCTCTGTCCTGGCCTGTATCCCTCTATCCTCCTCTGTCCTGGCCTGTATCCCCTCTATCCTCCTCTGTCCTGGCCTGTATCCCCTCTATCCTCCTCTGTCCTGGTCTGTATCCCTCTATCCTCCTCTGTCCTGGCCTGTATCCCTCTATCCTCCTCTGTCTGGCCTGTATCCCTCTATCCTCCTCTGTCCTGGCCTGTATCCCTCTCCTCCTCTGTCCTGGCCTGTATCCCTCTATCCTCCTCTGTCCTGGCCTGTATCCCTCTATCCTCCTCTGTCTGGCCTGTATCCCTCTATCCCTCTATCCTCCTCTGTCTGGCCTGTATCCCTCTATCCTCCTCTGTCTGGCCTGTATCCCCTCTATCCTCCTCTGTCTGGCCTGTATCCCCTCTATCCTCCTCTGTCCTGGCCTGTATCCCTCTATCCTCCTCTGTCTGGCCTGTATCCCTCTATCCTCCTCTGTCCTGGCCTGTATCCCTCTATCCTCCTCTGTCCTGGCCTGTATCCCCTCTATCCTCCTCTGTCCTGGCCTGTATCCCCTCTATCCTCCTCTGTCCTGGCCTGTATCCCTCTATCCTCCTCTGTCCTGGCCTGTATCCCTCTATCCTCCTCTGTCCTGGCCTGTATCCCTCTATCCTCCTCTGTCTGGCCTGTATCCCTCTATCCTCCTCTGTCTGGCCTGTATCCCTCTATCCTCCTCTGTCTGGCCTGTATCCCTCTATCCTCCTCTGTCCTGGCCTGTATCCCCTCTATCCTCCTCTGTCCTGGCCTGTATCCCCTCTATCCTCCTCTGTCTGGTCTGTATCCTCTGTCCTCCTCCTCTATCCCCTCCTATCCTCCTCTGTCCTGGCCTGTATCCCCTCTATCCTCCTCTGTCCTGGCCTGTATCCCCTCTATCCTCCTCTGTCCTGGCCTGTATCCCTCTATCCTCCTCTGTCCTGGCCTGTATCCCCTCTATCCTCCTCTGTCCTGGCCTGTATCCCTCTATCCTCCTCTGTCCTCCTGTATCCCTCTCCTCCTCTGTCTGGTCTGTATCCCTCTATCCTCCTCTGTCTGGCCTGTATCCCTCTATCCTCCTCTGTCCTGGTCTGTATCCCCTCTATCCTCCTCTGTCCTGGCCTGTATCCCCTCTATCCTCCTCTGTCCTGGTCTGTATCCCCTCTATCCTCCTCTGTCCTGGCCTGTATCCCCTCTATCCTCCTCTGTCCTGGCCTGTATCCCCTCTATCCTCCTCTGTCCTGGCCTGTATCCCCTCTATCCTCCTCCTGGCCTGTATCTCTATCCTCCTCTGTCCTGGCCTGTATCCCTCTATCCTCCTCTGTCCTGGCCTGTATCCCTCTATCCTCCTCTGTCCTCTGTATCCCTCTATCCTCCTCTGTCCTGGCCTGTATCCCTCTATCCTCCTCTGTCCTGGCCTGTATCCCTCTATCCTCCTCTGTCCTGGCCTGTATCCCCTCTATCCTCCTCTGTCCTGGCCTGTATCCCCTCTATCCTCCTCTGTCCTGGTCTGTATCCCCTCTATCCTCCTCTGTCCTGTATCCCTCTATCCTCCTCTGTCCTGGCCTCCTCCATCCTCCTCTGTCTGGCCTGTATCCCCTCTATCCTCCTCTGTCCTGGCCTGTATCCCCTCTATCCTCTCTCTGGCCTGTATCCCTCTATCCTCCTCTGTCCTGGCCTGTATCCCCTCTATCCTCCTCTGTCCTGGTCTGTATCCCTCTATCCTCCTCTGTCCTGGTCTGTATCCCTCTATCCTCCTCTGTCTGGCCTGTATCCCTCTATCCTCCTCTGTCTGGCCTGTATCCCCTCTATCCTCCTCTGTCCTGGTCTGTATCCCTCTCCTCCTCTGTCCTCTGTATCCCTCTATCCTCCTCTGTCTGGCCTGTATCCCTCTATCTATCCTCCTCTGTATCCCTCTATCCTCCTCTGTCCTGGCCTGTATCCCCTCTATCCTCCTCTGTCCTGGCCTGTATCCCTCTATCCTCCTCCCTCTGTATCCCCTCATCCTCCTCTGTCTGGCCTGTATCCCCTCTATCCTCCTCTGTCCTGGCCTGTATCCCTCTATCCTCCTCTGTCCTGGTCTGTATCCCTCTATCCTCCTCTGTCCTGGCCTGTATCCCTCTATCCTCCTCTGTCCTGGCCTGTATCCCCTCTATCCTCCTCTGTCCTGGTCTGTATCCCTCTATCCTCCTCTGTCCTGGCCTGTATCCTCCTCTGTCTGGCCTGTATCCCCTCTATCCTCCTCTGTCCTGGCCTGTATCCCTCTATCCTCCTCTGTCTGGCCTGTATCCCTCTATCCTCCTCTGTCCTGGCCTGTATCCCTCTATCCTCCTCTGTCCTGGCCTGTATCCCTCTATCCTCCTCTGTCCTGGTCTGTATCCCCTCTATCCTCCTCTGTCTGGCCTGTATCCCTCTATCCTCCTCTGTCCTGGTCTGTATCCCCTCTATCCTCCTCTGTCCTGGCCTGTATCCCCTCTATCCTCCTCTGTCCTGGCCTGTATCCCTCTATCCTCCTCTGTCTGGCCTGTATCCCTCTATCCTCCTCTGTCTGGCCTGTATCCCTCTATCCTCCTCTGTCCTGGCCTGTATCCCTCTATCCTCCTCTGTCCTGGCCTGTATCCCCTCTATCCTCCTCTGTCTGGCCTGTATCCCTCTATCCTCCTCTGTCCTGGCCTGTATCCCTCTATCCTCCTCTGTCTGTATCCCCTCTATCCTCCTCTGTCCTGGTCTGTATCCCCTCTATCCTCCTCTGTCCTGGCCTGTATCCCCTCTATCCTCCTCTGTCCTGGTCTGTATCCCTCTATCCTCCTCCCTGTATCCCTCTATCCTCCTCTGTCCTGGCCTGTATCCCTCTATCCTCCTCTGTCTGGCCTGTATCTGTATCCCTCTATCCTCCTCTGTCCTGTCTGTATCCCTCTATCCTCCTCTGTCCTGGCCTGTATCCCTCTATCCTCCTCTGTCTGGTCTGTATCCCTCTATCCTCCTCTGTCCTGGCCTGTATCCCTGTATCCCTCCATCCTCCTCTGTCTGGCCTGTATCCCTCTATCCTCCTCTGTCCTGGCCTGTATCCCCTCTATCCTCCTCTGTCCTGGCCTGTATCCCCTCTATCCTCCTCTGTCCTGGCCTGTATCCCTCTATCCTCCTCTGTCCTGGCCTGTATCCCCTCTATCCTCCTCTGTCCTGGCCTGTATCCCCTCTATCCTCCTCTGTCTGTCTGTATCCCTCTATCCTCCTCTGTCCTGGCCTGTATCCCTCTATCCTCCTCTGTCTGGCCTGTATCCCTCTATCCTCCTCTGTCCTGGCCTGTATCCCCTCTATCCTCCTCTGTCCTGGCCTGTATCCCCTCTATCCTCCTCTGTCCTGGCCTGTATCCCTCTATCCTCCTCTGTCTGGCCTGTATCCCCTCTATCCTCCTCTGTCCTGGCCTGTATCCCTCTATCCTCCTCTGTCCTGGCCTGTATCCCTCTATCCTCCTCCCTGGTCTGTATCCCCTCTATCCTCCTCTGTCCTGGCCTGTATCCCCTCTATCCTCCTCTGTCCTGGCCTGTATCCCCTCTATCCTCCTCTGTCTATCCTCCTCTGTCCTGGCCTGTATCCCTCTATCCTCCTCTGTCCTGGCCTGTATCCCTCTATCCTCCTCTGTCTGGTCTGTATCCCTCTATCCTCCTCCTGGCCTGTATCCCTCTATCCTCCTCTGTCCTGGCCTGTATCCCCTCTATCCTCCTCTGTCCTGGCCTGTATCCCCTCTATCCTCCTCTGTCCTGGCCTGTATCCCCTCTATCCTCCTCTGTCCTGGCCTGTATCCCTCTATCCTCCTCTGTCCTGGTCTGTATCCCTCTATCCTCCTCTGTCCTGGCCTGTATCCCTCTATCCTCCTCTGTCCTGGCCTGTATCCCCTCTATCCTCCTCTGTCCTGGTCTGTATCCCCTCTATCCTCCTCTGTCCTGGCCTGTATCCCCTCTATCCTCCTCTGTCCTGGCCTGTATCCCCTCTATCCTCCTCTGTCCTGGCCTGTATCCCTCTATCCTCCTCTGTCCTGGCCTGTATCCCCTCTATCCTCCTCTGTCCTGGTCTGTATCCCCTCTATCCTCCTCTGTCCTGGCCTGTATCCCTCTATCCTCCTCTGTCCTCTGTATCCCTCTATCCTCCTCTGTCCTGGCCTGTATCCCTCTATCCTCCTCTGTCTGGCCTGTATCCCTCTATCCTCCTCTGTCTCTGGCCTGTATCCCCTCTATCCTCCTCTGTCCTGGCCTGTATCCCTCTATCCTCCTCTGTCCTGGCCTATCCTCCTCTGTCCTGGCCTGTATCCCTCTATCCTCCTCTGTCCTGGTCTGTATCCCTCTATCCTCCTCTGTCCTGGCCTGTATCCCTCTATCCTCCTCTGTCCTGGCCTGTATCCCTCTATCCTCCTCTGTCCTGGCCTGTATCCCTCTATCCTCCTCTGTCCTGGCCTGTATCCCCTCTATCCTCCTCTGTCCTGGCCTGTATCCCCTCTATCCTCCTCTGTCTGGCCTGTATCCCTATCCTCCTCTGTCCTGGCCTGTATCCCCTCTATCCTCCTCTGTCCTGGTCTGTATCCCTCTATCCTCCTCTGTCTGGCCTGTATCCCTCTATCCTCCTCTGTCCTGGCCTGTATCCCCTCTATCCTCCTCTGTCCTGGCCTGTATCCCCTCTATCCTCCTCTGTCCTGGCCTGTATCCCTCTATCCTCCTCTGTCTGGCCTGTATCCCCTCTATCCTCCTCTGTCCTGGTCTGTATCCCCTCTATCCTCCTCTGTCCTGGCCTGTATCCCCTCTATCCTCCTCTGTCCTGGCCTGTATCCCTCTATCCTCCTCTGTCTGGCCTGTATCCCTCTCCTCCTCTGTCCTGGCCTGTATCCCCTCTATCCTCCTCTGTCCTGGCCTGTATCCCTCTATCCTCCTCTGTCCTGGCCTGTATCCCTCTATCCTCCTCTGTCCTCTGTATCCCCTCTATCCTCCTCTGTCCTGGTCTGTATCCCTCTATCCTCCTCTGTCCTGGCCTGTATCCCTCTATCCTCCTCTGTCTGGTCTGTATCCCTCTCCTCCTCTGTCCTGGCCTGTATCCCTCTATCCTCCTCTGTCTGGCCTGTATCCCTCTATCCTCCTCTGTCCTGGCCTGTATCCCTCTATCCTCCTCTGTCCTGGCCTGTATCCCCTCTATCCTCCTCTGTCCTGGCCTGTATCCCTCTATCCTCCTCTGTCCTGGCCTGTATCCCCTCTATCCTCCTCTGTCTGGCCTGTATCCCTCTATCCTCCTCTGTCCTGGCCTGTATCCCTCTATCCTCCTCTGTCCTGTCTGTATCCCTCTATCCTCCTCTGTCCTGGCCTGTATCCCTCTATCCTCCTCTGTCCTGGCCTGTATCCCTCTATCCTCCTCTGTCCTGGCCTGTATCCCTCTATCCTCCTCTGTCCTGGCCTGTATCCCTCTATCCTCCTCTGTCTGGCCTGTATCCCCTCTATCCTCCTCTGTCCTGGCCTGTATCCCTCTATCCTCCTCTGTCCTGGCCTGTATCCCTCTATCCTCCTCTGTCCTGGTCTGTATCCCCTCTATCCTCCTCTGTCCTGGCCTGTATCCCTCCTCTGTCCTCTGTATCCCTCTATCCTCCTCTGTCCTGGCCTGTATCCCTCTATCCTCCTCTGTCCTGGTCTGTATCCCCTCTATCCTCCTCTGTCCTGGCCTGTATCCCTCTATCCTCCTCTGTCTGGCCTGTATCCCTCTATCCTCCTCTGTCTGGCCTGTATCCCTCTATCCTCCTCTGTCCTGGCCTGTATCCCCTCTATCCTCCTCTGTCCTGGCCTGTATCCCTCTATCCTCCTCTGTCTGGTCTGTATCCCTCTATCCTCCTCTGTCCTGGCCTGTATCCCCTCTATCCTCCTCTGTCCTGGCCTGTATCCCCTCTATCCTCCTCTGTCCTGGTCTGTATCCCTCTATCCTCCTCTGTCCTGGCCTGTATCCCTCTATCCTCCTCTGTCCTGGCCTGTATCCCTCTATCCTCCTCTGTCCTGGTCTGTATCCCCTCTATCCTCCTCTGTCCTGGCCTGTATCCCTCTATCCTCCTCTGTCCTGGTCTGTATCCCCTCTATCCTCCTCTGTCCTGGTCTGTATCCCCTCTATCCTCCTCTGTCCTGGCCTGTATCCCTCTATCCTCCTCTGTCCTGGTCTGTATCCCTCTATCCTCTCTCCTCTGTCTCTCTATCCTCCTCTGTCCTGGCCTGTATCCCCTCTATCCTCCTCTGTCCTGGCCTGTATCCCTATCCCCTCTGTCTGGCCTCTCTATCCTCCTCTGTCTGGTCTGTATCCCTCTATCCTCCTCTGTCTGGCCTGTATCCCTCTATCCTCCTCTGTCCTGGCCTGTATCCCCTCTATCCTCCTCTGTCTGGCCTGTATCCCTCTATCCTCCTCTGTCCTGGCCTGTATCCCTCTATCCTCCTCTGTCCCTGTATCCCCTCTATCCTCCTCTGTCCTGGCCTGTATCCCTCTATCCTCCTCTGTCCTGGCCTGTATCCCCTCTATCCTCCTCTGTCCTGGCCTGTATCCCCTCTATCCTCCTCTGTCCTGGTCTGTATCCCTCTATCCTCCTCTGTCCTGGCCTGTATCCCCTCTATCCTCCTCTGTCTGGTCTGTATCCCTCTATCCTCCTCTGTCCTGGCCTGTATCCCTCTATCCTCCTCTGTCCTGGCCTGTATCCCTCTATCCTCCTCTGTCCTGGCCTGTATCCCCTCTATCCTCCTCTGTCCTGGCCTGTATCCCTCTATCCTCCTCTGTCCTGGTCTGTATCCCTCTATCCTCCTCTGTCCTGGCCTGTATCCCTCTATCCTCCTCTGTCCTGGCCTGTATCCCCTCTATCCTCCTCTGTCCTGGCCTGTATCCCCTCTATCCTCCTCTGTCCTGGTCTGTATCCCCTCTATCCTCCTCTGTCCTGGCCTGTATCCCTCTATCCTCCTCTGTCCTGGCCTGTATCCCCTCTATCCTCCTCTGTCCTGGCCTGTATCCCCTCTATCCTCCTCTGTCCTGGTCTGTATCCCCTCTATCCCCTCTATCCTCCTCTCCTCCTCTGTCCTGGCCTGTATCCCTCTATCCTCCTCTGTCCTGGCCTGTATCCCTCTATCCTCCTCTGTCCTGGTCTGTATCCCCTCTATCCTCCTCTGTCTGGCCTGTATCCCTCTATCCTCCTCTGTCCTGGCCTGTATCCCTCTATCCTCCTCTGTCCTGGTCTGTATCCCTCTATCCTCCTCTGTCTGGCCTGTATCCCTCTATCCTCCTCTGTCTGGCCTGTATCCCCTCTATCCTCCTCTGTCCTGGCCTGTATCCCCTCTATCCTCCTCTGTCCTGGCCTGTATCCCCTCTATCCTCCTCTGTCCTGGTCTGTATCCCTCTATCCTCCTCTGTCCTGGCCTGTATCCCTCTATCCTCCTCTGTCTGGCCTGTATCCCCTCTATCCTCCTCTGTCCTGGCCTGTATCCCTCTATCCTCCTCTGTCCTGGCCTGTATCCCCTCTATCCTCCTCTGTCCTGGCCTGTATCCCCTCTATCCTCCTCTGTCCTGGCCTGTATCCCCTCTATCCTCCTCTGTCTGGCCTGTATCCCTCTATCCTCCTCTGTCCTGGCCTGTATCCCCTCTATCCTCCTCTGTCCTGGCCTGTATCCCTCTATCCTCCTCTGTCCCCTGTATCTCTCATCCTCCTCTGTCCTGGCCTGTATCCCTCTATCCTCCTCTGTCCTGGCCTGTATCCCTCTATCCTCCTCTGTCCTGGCCTGTATCCCCCTCTATCCTCCTCTGTCTGGCCTGTATCCCTCTATCCTCCTCTATCCTCCTATCCCTCTATCCTCCTCTGTCTGGCCTGTATCCCTCTATCCTCCTCTGTCTGGCCTGTATCCCCTATCCTCCTCTGTCCTGGCCTGTATCCCCTCTATCCTCCTCTGTCCTGGCCTGTATCCCTCTATCCTCCTCTGTCCTGGCCTGTATCCCTCTATCCTCCTCTGTCCTGGCCTGTATCCCTCTATCCTCCTCTGTCCTGGTCTGTATCCCCTCTCCTCCTCTGTCCTGGCCTGTATCCCTCATCCTCCTCTGTCCTGGCCTGTATCCCTCTATCCTCCTCTGTCTGGCCTGTATCCCCTCTATCCTCCTCTGTCCTGGTCTGTATCCCTCTATCCTCCTCTGTCCTGGCCTGTATCTATCCTCCTCTGTCTGGCCTGTATCCCCTCTCCTCCTCTGTCCTGGCCTGTATCCCTCTATCCTCCTCTGTCCTGTATCCCTCTATCCTCCTCTCTGGCCTGTATCCCTCTATCCTCCTCTGTCCTGGCCTGTATCCCCTCTATCCTCCTCTGTCCTGGCCTGTATCCCTCTATCCTCCTCTGTCCTGGTCTGTATCCCCTCTATCCTCCTCTGTCCTGGCCTGTATCCCTCTATCCTCCTCTGTCCTGGCCTGTATCCCTCTATCCTCCTCTGTCTGGCCTGTATCCCTCTATCCTCCTCTGTCCTGGCCTGTATCCCTCTATCCTCCTCTGTCCTGGCCTGTATCCCTCTATCCTCCTCTGTCCTGGCCTGTATCCCTCTATCCTCCTCTGTCTGGTCTGTATCCCTCTCCTCCTCTGTCCTGGCCTGTATCCCTCTATCCTCCTCTGTCCTGGCCTGTATCCCCTCTATCCTCCTCTGTCTGGCCTGTATCCCTCTATCCTCCTCTGTCCTGGCCTGTAATCCCTCTATCCTCCTCTGTCTGGTCTGTATCCCCTCTATCCTCCTCTGTCCTGGTCTGTATCCCTCTATCCTCCTCTGTCTGGCCTGTATCCCCTCTATCCTCCTCTGTCTGGCCTGTATCCTCCTCTCTATCCCTCCTCCTCTGTCCTGGCCTGTATCCCTCTATCCTCCTCTGTCTGGCCTGTATCCCTCTATCCTCCTCTGTCTGGCCTGTATCCCCTCTATCCTCCTCTGTCCTGGCCTGTATCCCTCTATCCTCCTCTGTCCTGGCCTGTATCCCTCTATCCTCCTCTGTCCTGGCCTGTATCCCCTCTATCCTCCTCTGTCCTGGCCTGTATCCCCTCTATCCTCCTCTGTCTGGTCTGTATCCCTCTATCCTCCTCTGTCCTGGCCTGTATCCCCTCTATCCTCCTCTGTCCTGGCCTGTATCCCCTCTATCCTCCTCTGTCCTGGTCTGTATCCCTCTATCCTCCTCTGTCTGGCCTGTATCCCCTCTATCCTCCTCTGTCCTGGCCTGTATCCCCTCTCCTCCTCTGTCCTGGTCTGTATCCCCTCTATCCTCCTCTGTCTATCCTCCTCTGTGTCTATCCCTCTATCCTCCTCTGTCTGGTCTGTATCCCTCTATCCTCCTCTGTCCCTGTATCCTCATCCTCCTCTGTCTGGCCTGTATCCCCTCTATCCTCCTCTGTCCTGGCCTGTATCCCCTCTATCCTCCTCTGTCTGGTCTGTATCCCTCTATCCTCCTCTGTCCTGGTCTGTATCCCTCTATCCTCCTCCTGTCCTGTATCCCCTCTATCCTCCTCTGTCCTGGCCTGTATCCCTCTATCCTCCTCTGTCCTGGTCTGTATCCCTCTATCCTCCTCTGTCCTGGTCTGTATCCCTCTATCCTCCTCTGTCTGGCCTGTATCCCCTCCATCCTCCTCTGTCCTGGCCTGTATCCCTCTATCCTCCTCTGTCCTGGCCTGTATCCCTCTATCCTCCTCTGTCCTGGCCTGTATCCCTCTATCCTCCTCTGTCCTGGTCTGTATCCCCTCTATCCTCCTCTGTCCTGGCCTGTATCCCTCTATCCCCTCAACTGTATCCCTCTATCCTCCTCTGTCCTGGCCTGTATCCCCTCTATCCTCCTCTGTCCTGGCCTGTATCTCCCCCATCCTCCTCTGTCCTGGCCTGTATCCCCTCTATCCTCCTCTGTCCTGGTCTGTATCCCTCTATCCTCCTCTGTCCTGGCCTCTATCCTCCTCTGTCCTGGCCTGTATCCCCTCTATCCTCCTCTGTCCTGGCCTGTATCCCCTCTATCCTCCTCTGTCCTGGCCTGTATCCCTCTATCCTCCTCTGTCCTGGCCTGTATCCCTCTATCCTCCTCTGTCCTGGCCTGTATCCTCTATCCTCCTCTGTCTGGCCTGTATCCCCTCTATCCTCCTCTGTCCTGGTCTGTATCCCTCCATCCTCCTCTGTCCTGGCCTGTATCCCTCTATCCTCCTCTGTCCTGGTCTGTATCCTCTTATCCTCCTCTGTCCTGGCCTGTCTCTCCTCCTCTGTCATGGCCTGTATCCCCTCTATCCTCCTCTGTCCTGGCCTGTATCCCCTCCATCCTCCTCTCTGTCCTGGCCTGTATCCCCTCTATCCTCCTCTGTCCTGGCCTGTATCCCTGTCATCCTCCTCTGTCTGTACCGTCTCCTCCTCTGTCATAGCCTGTCCCTCTATCCTCCCTCTGTCTGGCCACTGTATCCCTCTATCCT
>NW_027038654.1:0-34974 GCF_034236695.1 Oncorhynchus nerka
GTTATTTTCCTAGTTTAAAATGGTAAACATTCAACATTGGCCATGCTGTCAATGAAGCTTGATTTGTGCCGTGCTCAAAACAACATAACTCAGTACTTCAAAATCTTACTTGAGTGAGTTCAATACAACTAGGAACTCAGAGAGAAACAAGCTACGACTGGGAAAATATGTTTTGAACTTTCAATCAACTCGGAATTGTAAATTGGGAACTTGGGCCTCTTTCTACAGCTTCGACCTAAAGATCACTGACGTCATCAGTTTTTTTTCCTGAGTTCCCAGTTGTCTTGAAAGCACCATACATCCAGAGAATGCCAGACTTTGATGACAAAGTTTGAGGACAAAATATGCCCACGAAGGACTGCCGCGCCACCTTCCTGTTCAAGTGAGCACATTACAACAAGGTGAGTCCAAAAATGTCTTGTATGCTGGTGCATAAATTATCTAATATGCCAGGGATATGTGTATTCTGTAGCTAAGAAAGTAATACTAAGTGTATGTTGTGTAGTAAGATGTTAGTAGCCCATGTGCCTCACCCTAATTATTTTGTCTCGTTTCACATCTTTAATTTTGCCTACTGTTCTGACTTGGTGGTTCACATGTAGCCTATAACCTGTTTTTGAGAAATGTAATCATTGTCTGCATGTATGCCCCTCGCTGGTCTACTAGCTGCCACCGATCCTTTGTCCCGTGTTCGTTTGGTTTTGTCTGATTGGTTTCACCTGTTCATTGTTTGGTTGTTAGGGTGGGGTTATTTAAGTTTGTGTAGCCCGCTTCTGTTTGTGCGGGCTTGTTCTTCTGTATTTGTGAGAGGTGTTAGTGTTTTGTTGGGTTTTCTCGCTGTCCTGGTATTTTACCTAAGGGTACTATTTTGTTTTTATAGTTAGGCCTGTGTTGAGTATACTATTTTGTTCCTTTGATTTTGGACATTAAAGCTTGTTTTTTTCCTGCATCTTTTGCTCTCTGCGCCTGACTCCACACCCATTCACTCATTGAGCGTTACAGAAGCCCGCACCCACCTTATGGAGTCAGCAGGAGCAGCGACCACCCCTGTCCCCACGATGGAGGAGAGAGTCCTTCATCACACGTCCATCCTCCATCGCATCGGATCAGCGATGGATCAAATGATGGAGAGGATGGACCGTTGGGAGAGGAGTGGTCTCCCTACTACCCCACCTACCCTCCCACCAGCAACTCTACCATCTCCTCCAGTGGGATTCGGTGCCAGCGCTCTGCGCATTACGCCTCAGAGGGAGTATGATGGAGCGGCGGCGGGGTGCCAGGGATTTCTGCTACAACTAGATCTCTACCTGGCCACCGTTCGGCCGGCTCCCTCTCCCGGACGAGGAGAGCGTGAGTGTCCTCGTCTCTCGCCTGACGGGTAGAGCCCTGGAGTGGGCCAATGTTGTCTGGAACGGGCCCGACTCAGCGAGGGGCGACTACCCGGAGTTCACCTACCGTTTCCGGGCCGTGTTCGATCACCCTCCAGAGGGCCGAGCGGCGGGTGGGAGGTTGTTCCATCTCCGCCAGGGGACGAGGAGCGCGCAGGATTTCGCGCTGTATTTCCGGACCTTGGCCGCTGGAGCAGGGTGGAACGACAGGGCCCTGATAGACCATTACAGGTGTAGCCTGAGAGAGGACGTCCGCAGGGAGCTGGCTTGTCGGGCCACTACGCTCAGCCTGGATGAACTGATAGACCTGTCGATCCGGTTAGACCATCTGCTAGCTGCTCGCGGACGTTCTGAAAGGGTCCTGTTAGTTCCAACTCCTGACCCTCCCGCTCCTATCCCGATGGAGCTAGGAGGGGCCGCATCTAGGGAGATCGGAGGAGGAGGCTCCACCAGTCGGTGCCGGAGGAGTTCATCTGGGAGTCGAGAGGGCAGGCAGAACACTCCTCGGTTACCCCAGGTGAGTCGGCACCACACTCTCCCAGAGTTTCCTGTTGGTCACATGTTTTTATTAATTTGTTTCCTTAAATTTGTTCCCTCTCTCCAGCATAAGGCGCTTGTCGATTCAGGCGCAGCTGGGAACTTTATAGATCGCGGACTCGCTCAGAGGTTGAGGATTCCGTTAGTTGAGGTAGAACCCCCTTTTCCCGTGCACTCTTTAGATAGTCGACCGTTAGGGTCAGGGCTGGTCAGGGAGGCCACAATTCATTTGGAGATGATTACGCAGGGGAATCATAAGGAGCGGATTAGTCTGTTCCTTATCGATTCACCTGCGTTTCCGGTGGTGCTGGGGATTCCCTGGCTGGCTATTCACAATCCAACGATTTCGTGGAAACAGGGAACTCTCCAGGGGTGGTCTGATGAGTGTTCAGGCAGGTGTGTAGGAGTTTCCTTCGGTGCGACAATGGTGGAGAGTCCAGACCAGGTTTCCACCGTGCGATTTCCCACTGAGTATGCCGATTTGGCTATCGCTTTCAGTAAAAAGAAAGCGACCCAATTACCACCCCATCGACAGGGGGATTGCATGATAAACCTCCAGGTAAACGCTGCACTCCCCAGGAGTCATGTGTATCCTTTATCCCAGGAGAAGACGGTAGCTATGGAGACATAAGTCACGGAAGCTCTGGGACAGGGGTACATTCGGCCCTCCATGTCACCCCTCTCCTCAAGTTTTTTTTTGTTGAAGAAAAAGGATGGCGGTTTGCGTCCGTGTATTGATTATCAAGGTCTCAATTCCATCACGGTGGGTTTTAGTTACCCACTACCTCTCATCGCTACGGCAGTGGAATCATTTCACGGAGTGCAGTTCTTCACGAAACTGGATCTCAGGAGCGCGTATAATCTGGTGCGTATTCGGGAGGGAGATGAGTGGAAAACCGCGTTTAGTACCACATCTGGCCATTATGAGTACCTCGTCATGCCGTACGAGTTAAAGAATGCTCCAGCTATCTTTCAATCCTTTGTTGACGAGATTCTCAGAGACCTGCACGGACAGGGTGTGGTGGTGTATATTGACGATATTTTGATCTACTCCGCTACACGCACCGCGCATGTGTCTCTGGTGCGCAAGGTTCTTGAGCGACTGCTGGAGCATGACCTGTACGTGAAGGCGGAGAAATGTGAGTTTTCCAAACGAGCCGTTTCCTTCCTGGGTTATCGCATTTCCAGCTCGGGGGTGGTAATGGAGGGTGACCGCGTCAAGGCCGTGCGTAATTGGCCGACTCCGACCACGGTAACGGAGGTGCAGCGGTTCTTAGGGTTTGCCAATTACTACCGGAGGTTTATCCGGGGTTTTGGTCAGGTAGCAGCTCCTATTACCTCACTGCTGAAGGGGGGCCGGTGCGTTTGCAGTGGTCAGCAGAGGCGGACGGAGCTTTCCGTAGGTTGAAGGCACTGTTCACTGAGGCGCCGGTGTTGGCGCATCCAGACCCTTCTTTGGCGTCCATAGTAGAGGTGGACGCATCCGAGGCTGGGGTTGGAGCGGTGCTCTCACAGCGCTCGGGTACGCAACCAAAGCTCCGCCCCTGTGCTTTTTTTCCCGAAGAAGGTCGGGCCAGCGGAGCGGAATTATGATGTGGGGGACAGGGAGTTGTTGGCTATGGTTAAGGCCCTGAAGGTTTGGAGACACTGGCTTGAGGGGGCTAAGCACCCTTTCCTCATCTGGACTGACCACCGTAAACTGGAGTATATCCGATCAGCTAGGAGACTGAATCCTCGTCAGGCAAGGTGGGCCATGTATTTCACCAGATTTTGTTTTACGATCTCGTATCTACCAGGTTCCCTCAACACTAAGGCCGACGCGCTGTCCCGCCTCTATGACACTGAGGACCGGTCCATCGATCCTACTCCCATCATTCCAGCGGCTAAGCTGGTGGCACTAGTAGTATGGGAGGTGGACGCGGACATTGAGCAGGCGCTAAGGGAGGAACCTGCGCCTCCACAGTGTCCGGAGGGTCGTAGGTACGTGCCGCTTGCTGTTCGTGATTAATTGATTCGATGGGCTCATAGTCTACCCTCGTCGGGTCACCCGGGTATTTCAAGCGCTGTGCGAGGTCTTAGGGGGAAGTACTGGTGGCCCACCTTGGTGAGGGATGTGCGATTCTATGTCTCCTCCTGTTCGGTGTGCACCCAGAGTAAGGCTCCTAGGCACCTGCCACGAGGGAAGTTACAATCCCTCCCCGTTCCACAACGGCCGTGGACCCATCTATTGGTAGATTTTCTTACTGACCTTCCCCCCTCACAACGATCCTGGTCGTTGTGGATCGGTTCTCTAAGTCCTGCCATCTTATCCCGTTGCCCGGTCTCCCTACAACCCTGCAGACTGGGGAGGCTCTTTTCACCCATGTCTTCCGGCACTACGGGGTGCCCGAGGATATTGTTTCTGATCGGGGTCCCCAGTTTCCCTCCCGAGTGTGGAGGGCATTTATGGAACATCTGGGGGTCTCGGTCAGCCTGACCTCAGGGTATCACCCGGAGAGTAATGGGCAAGTGGAGAGAGTGAACCAGGAGGTGGGTAGGTTTCTGCGGTCGTATTGCCAGGACCGGCCAGGGGAGTGGGCGAGATACATCCCCTGGGCTGAAATGGCCCAGAATTCACTAAGCCACTCCTCTACCAACATGTCACCGTTTCAGTGCATGTTGGGGTACCAGCCGGTCCTGGCACCATGGCATCAGAGCCAGACTGAGGCTCCTGCGGGGGAGGAGTGGGTGCAGCGTTCTAAGGAGACCTGGAGAGCCGTCCAGGAGTCATTACGTCAGGCGAGTGGACGGCAGAAGAAGAGCGCTGACCGTCACCGCAATGAGGCCCCCATGTTTGCACCGGGGGACAGGGTCTGGCTCTCGACCCGAAACCTGCCCCTCCGCTTGCCCTGCCGGAAGCTGGGTCCACAGTGTGTAGGGCCATTTAAAGTCCTGAGGAGAATAAACGAGGTTTGTTATTGATTATTACTTCCTTCGTGTTATCGCATTAACCCCTCGTTTCATGTGTCTCTCCTCAGGCCGGTGGTAGCTGGTCCCATGCAGGAAGGTGAGGTTCCGGAGGTCCCTCCGCCCCCTCTGGACATCGAGGGGTCCCCAGCGTACACGATACGAGCTATTCTGGATTCAAGACGCCGGGTGAGGGGCCTGCAGTACCTCGTTGACTGGGAGGGGTACGGTCCGGAGGAGAGGTGCTGGGTCCCGGTGGGGGATATTCTGGATCCATCCATGTTGAGAGAGTTCCATCGCCTCCATCCGGATCGCACTGCGCCTCGGCCCCAGGGTCGTCCCCGAGGCCGGCGTCGGCGCGCTGATTTGTTCCGTGTTCGTTTGGTTTTGTCTAATTGGTTTCACCTGTTCATTGTTTGGTTGTTAGGGTGGGGTTATTTAAGTTTGTTTAGCCCGCTTCTGTTTGTGCGGGCTTGTTCTTCTGTATTTGTGAGAGGTGTTAGTGTTTTGTTGGGTTTTCTCGCTGTCCTGGTATTTTACCTAAGGGTACTATTTTGTTTTTATAGTTACGTCTGTGTTGGGTATACTATTTTGTTCCTTTGATTTTGGACATTAAAGCGTGTTTTTTCCCACATCCTTTGCTCTCTGCGCCTGACTCCAAACCCATTCACTAATTGAGCGTTACAGTCTGAATATTTATGCAAATAAGATATTCATTTTTATAAATTGACAAATTTCGAAAAAACTTCAAGGGGTCTTGTATAATGCCCTGTATATGCTTTAAACTACAATTTAAGGATCTGAAGTGGTAAAAATAATGGAAAATGCATGTCCAATGGTTATCTCTGTATGAGTCACATTAAAACACTAGGTAGGGCAGTGGTTATCTGTATTAGTATTACCAACATAAAAACACCTTGGTAGGGCAGTGGTTCTCTCGGTATTAGTATTATCTCTGTATTACCTTAGGTAGAGCAGTGGTTCTCTCGGTATTAGTATTATCTCTGTATTACCCTAGGTAGAGCAGTGGTTCTCTCGGTGTTAGTATTATCTTTGTATTACCCACATTAAAACACCTAGGTAGAGCAGTGGTTCTCTCGGTATTAGTATTATCTCTGTATTACCCACATTAAAACACCTAGGTAGAGCAGTGGTTCTCTCCGTATTAGTATTATCTCTGTATTACCCACATTAAAACACCTAGGTAGAGCAGAGAGGACAGAGCATGTGGCTTTGTAACACACAGGTGTTTCATCTCCACACTGGGATGATTTTAACAGTGCAACGCCACTCAGGCCTCATGCCTCTCAGGTAGGAGGGTACCAGAAGTAAAATAATAATAAACACAAAACTAATGAAGGAGCACACAGTCACCAACAATATATCCCAAGTGACAATACTTTCAACTGGCTCAGCTCGCTGTTACAGCACCACCAAATTCCATGTAACAATATGTCTTTTGTAACCAGAAAAACGTAACATAATACTGTTTTGAGAGTCCCTGATTTATATTTACTATGTTACACCTAGTCTATGAGATGAGGCTGCACCTTAACCTAAATTATGCACAGCAGGTCAAGAGGTGTGTTTTCCCTTCAGCATCTGCATGTGGCATAAGCTCACCCACCTCACAGCATGAATCTAAAATGGTTAACCTTGGCTGTGAGTGATGGGATAAAATCTGACTACGGCAATCACATGAATAATTCAATGGATGTTTTGTTTACAGACTTGATGAGTAAATTGTCTTGTTTAAAAAAAAAACGTGACTTCGCAATGGGGCCATCAATAGGAATTGGACCGTGCTTCAGCTGAACTGCAGTACGGAAAATGCCCTCTGAGCACAGTGGAAAGCATGCTTACAGACTGGAAGCCTGGCCCCTTGATCCGAAAGAGGTGTAATTGCAGACCGCAATTAGGGGCATTCTCTGATATCGGGTGTTTCATGATATCTACTTTAAACCAATTGATGCTCCCCATTGGTCCGTGGCCGTTTATTTTGCATTGGGACAACAGTTGTTGACATCTGTTACATTGAAGCTAACCCTAACCCTTTTCCTAACCTTAACCTCAGTCTCATAACCTGTCACGGTAATTCACCTAACTTGCCACGTTAATTCTCCTAACCTGCATGGTAAACAAATACCTAACCCTCACCCTTTTCCTAACCTTAACCTCAGTCTCTTAACCTGCCACGGTAATTCACCTAAATTGCCACTTTAATTATCCTTACCTGTAAGGGGCACACTCCAACACTCAGACATAGCCTGCGTTCCTAAATTCGCTCTGGCTATATACTCCGATTTCAGACCACTCTCGTCTGAGTGCCAGAGGGAAGAATAATTGATGAAAAACGAACGCTCAACGTCCCTTGAATACGACCGGTGTCAGTAAGCGTCGGCAAAAAATGCGTTATTAAATTGTTGCCTGAAGCACAGTTAAAGTCATCAATGCTCTGGATAACATGAACACAGCCTAACCAGCTCTGCTAAGGCGAGTAAAATGGTCAGAGTTCTTTGATTTGTACTGGAAGTAGCTAGCAAGCTAGCCAATGTTAACCAGTTATCTTGGATGCTTGACTGCCGTTGTGAGGTCAGAACGCTTGAATCAACCCTCCTCCTCTGCCAGAGCGTCCAGTGTGGCTCTGAACGCTCCGAGAGCGATACGAACTGACAGTCTGACAACGCTCTGAATTTACGAACGACCAAGCATTTACATTTTACATTTAAGTCATTTAGCAGACGCTCTTATCCAGAGCGACTTACAAATTGGTGCATTCACCTTATGACATCCAGTGGAGCAGCCACTTTACAATAGTGCATCTAAATCTTTTAAGGGGGGTGAGAAGGATTACTTTATCCTATCCTAGGTATTCCTTAAAGAGGTGGGGTTTCAGGTGTCTCCGGAAGGTGGTGATTGACTCCGCTGTCCTGGCGTCGTGAGGGAGTTTGTTCCACCATTGGGGGGCCAGAGCAGCGAACAGTTTTGACTGGGCTGAGCGGGAACTGTACTTCCTCAGTGGTAGGGAGGCGAGCAGGCCAGAGGTGGATGAACGCAGTGCCCTTGTTTGGGTGTAGGGCCTGATCAGAGCCTGGAGGTACTGAGGTGCCGTTCCCCTCACAGCTCCGTAGGCAAGCACCATGGTCTTGTAGCGGATGCGAGCTTCAACTGGAAGCCAGTGGAGAGAGCGGAGGAGCGGGGTGACGTGAGAGAACTTGGGAAGGTTGAACACCAGACGGGCTTCAACCAGGAACTCAGCGACCACTGCCTCATTGCCTGTATCCGCTACGGTGCCGCAGTCAAACGACCACCCCTCATCACTGTCAAACGCTCCCTAAAACACTTCTGTGAGCAGGCCTTTCTAATCGAGGTTGAACACCAGACGGGCTGCGGCGTTCTGGATGAGTTGTAGGGGTTTAATGGCACAGGCAGGGAGCCCAGCCAACAGCGAGTTGCAGTAATCCAGACGGGAGATGACAAGTGCCTGGATTAGGACCTGCGCCGCTTCCTGTGTGAGGCAGGGTCGTACTCTGCGGATGTTGTAGAGCATGAACCTACAGGAACGGGCCACCGCCTTGATGTTAGTTGAGAACGACAGGGTGTTGTCCAGGATCACGCCAAGGTTCTTAGCGCTCTGGGAGGAGGACACAGTGGAGTTGTCAACCGTGATGGCGAGATCATGGAACGGGCAGTCCTTCCCCGGGAGGAAGAGCAGCTCCATCTTGCCGAGGTTCAGCTTGAGGTGGTGATCCGTCATCCACACTGATATGTCTGCCAGACATGCAGAGATGCGATTCGCCACCTGGTCATCAGAAGCGGGAAAGGAGAAGATTAATTGTGTGTCGTCTGCATAGCAATGATAGGAGAGACCATGTGAGGTTATGACAGAGCCAAGTGACTTGGTGTATAGCGAGAATAGGAGAGGGCCTAGAACAGAGCCCTGGGGACACCAGTGGTGAGAGCGCGTGGTGAGGAGACGGATTCTCGCCACGCCACCTGGTAGGAGCGACCTGTCAGGTAGGACGCAATCCAAGCGTGGGCCGCGCCGGAGATGCCCAACTCGGAGAGGGTGGAGAGGAGGATCTGATGGTTCACAGTATCGAAGGCAGCCGATAGGTCTAGAAGGATGAGAGCAGAGGGAGAGAGAGTTAGCTTTAGCAGTGCGGAGCGCCTCCGTGATACAGAGAAGAGCAGTCTCAGTTGAATGACTAGTCTTGAAACCTGACTGATTTGGATCAAGAAGGTCATTCTGAGAGAGATAGCGGGAGAGCTGGCCAAGGACGGCACGTTCAAGGGTTTTGGAGAGAAAAGAAAGAAGGGATACTGGTCTGTAGTTGTTGACATCGGAGGGATCGAGTGTAGGTTTTTTCAGAAGGGGTGCAACTCTCGCTCTCTTGAAGACGGAAGGGACGTAGCCAGCGGTCAGGGATGAGTTGATGAGCGAGGTGAGGTAAGGGAGAAGGTCTCCGGAGATGGTCTGGAGAAGAGAGGAGGGGATAGGGTCAAGCGGGCAGGTTGTTGGGCGGCCGGCCGTCACAAGACGCGAGATTTCATCTGGAGAGAGAGGGGAGAAAGAGGTCAGAGCACAGGGTAGGGCAGTGTGAGCAGAACCAGCGGTGTCGTTTGACTTAGCAAACGAGGATCGGATGTCGTCGACCTTCTTTTCAAAATGGTTGACGAAGTCATCTGCAGAGAGGGAGGAGGAGGGGGAGGGGGAGGGGGATTCAGGAGGGAGGAGAAGGTGGCAAAGAGCTTCCTAGGGTTAGAGGCAGATGCTTGGAATTTAGAGTGGTAGAAAGTGGCTTTAGCAGCAGCGACAGAAGAGGAAAATGTAGAGAGGAGGGAGTGAAAGGATGCCAGGTCCGCAGGGAGGCGAGTTTTCCTCCATTTCCGCTCGGCTGCCCGGAGCCCTGTTCTGTGAGCTCGCAATGAGTCGTCGAGCCACGGAGCGGGAGGGGAGGACCGAGCCGGCCTGGAGGATAGGGGACATAGAGAGTCAAAGGATGCAGAAAGGGAGGAGAGGAGGGTTGAGGAGGCAGAATCAGGAGATAGGTTGGAGAAGGTTTGAGCAGAGGGAAGAGATGATAGGATGGAAGAGGAGAGAGTAGCGGGGGAGAGAGAGCGAAGGTTGGGACGGCGCGATACCATCCGAGTAGGGGCAGTGTGGGAAGTGTTGGATGAGAGCGAGAGGGAAAAGGATACAAGGTAGTGGTCGGAGACTTGGAGGGGAGTTGCAATGAGGTTAGTGGAAGAACAGCATCTAGTAAAGATGAGGTCGAGCGTATTGCCTGCCTTGTGAGTAGGGGGGAAGGTGAGAGGGAGAGGTCAAAAGAGGAGAGGAGTGGAAAGAAGGAGGCAGAGAGGAATGAGTCAAAGGTAGACGTGGGGAGGTTAAAGTCGCCCAGAACTGTGAGAGGTGAGCCGTCCTCAGGAAAGGAGCTTATCAAGGCATCAAGCTCATTGATGAACTCTCCGAGGGAACCTGGAGGGCGATAAATGATAAGGATGTTAAGCTTGAAAGGGCTGGTAACTGTGACAGCATGGAATTCAAAGGAGGCGATAGACAGATGGGTAAGGGGAGAAAGAGAGAATGACCACTTGGGAGAGATGAGGATCCCGGTGCCACCACCCCGCTGACCAGAAGCTCTCGGGGTGTGCAAGAACACGTGGGCGGACGAAGAGAGAGCAGTAGGAGTAGCAGTGTTATCTGTGGTGATCCATGTTTCCGTCAGTGCCAAGAAGTCGAGGGACTGGAGGGAGGCATAGGCTGAGATGAACTCTGCCTTGTTGGCCGCAGATCGGCAGTTCCAGAGGCTACCGGAGACCTGGAACTCCACGTGGGTCATGCGCGCTGGGACCACCAGATTAGGGTGGCCGCGGCCACGCGGTGTGGAGCGTTTGTATGGTCTGTGCAGAGAGGAGAGAACAGGGATAGACAGACACATAGTTGACAGGCTACAGAAGAGGCTACGCTAATGCAAAGGAGATTGGAATGACAAGTGGACTACACGTCTCGAATGTTCAGAAAGTTGAGCTTACGTAGCAAGAATCTTATTGACTAAAATTATTAAAAATGATACAGTACTGCTGAAGTAGGCTAGCTGGCAGTGGCTGCGTTGTTGACTTTGTAGGCTAGCTGGCAGTGGCTGCGTTGTTGCTGGCAGTGGCTGCGTTGTTGCTGGCAGTGGCTGCGTTGTTAACAATATCATCCATGGACACAGATATTGGGACCTCAGAGATTATTACTCCCTTCAATGTAGCGCACTCTGGCACTCCAGATTGAATTTTTAAGATCACATCCATAATTTACTAACAAAGTATTTGTGTTTGGTGAGTCCGCCAAATCAGATGCAGTAGGGATGCGCGAATTTAAATGATTTCCTGTCCTGCTAATCATTCAAAATCTAACGAGTACTTTTGGGTGTCAGGGAAAATGTATGGAGTTGAAAGTACATTATTTTATTTAGGAATGTATTGGAGTAAAAGTAGAAGTTGTCAAAAATATCAAAAGTAAAGTACAGATACCCCCAAAAACTACTGATGGGGCACTTAAATATTTGTACTTAAGTACTTTACACCACCAATTGCAGGGAATACTGACTGAAGATGTTCCTCCCTACGAGGCCCATGAGACTGTGTAGGGATGTGATTTGAATAGGACTGTGACTGAAGGATTGGGAAGTTTATTTATCTATATTTGTATTTTGTTTTGATGTCGTCGTTCCCCCTCCTCTTTTCAACATTGGACGTGTATATTTTTCTACAGTTTACTAACCGTACAGTAGGTGGCGGCAGACACGTTATATTTGTGTAAATGTCAGTATACCAGAGAAGAAGATGACGCTGCTGCGCTATAGTAGTGGGGAACAGGAAGTTCCGGGTCGAAACGACAGAACTGTGCTGTTGTGTCGATAGTGGTTGTGTCTGCTTCAAATGTATCATTGTAGGTATGTAATAGCATGTTTAAACCTTCTAATGTCGAGAGAATATATAACACGCTAGGTAACAAATCCGTCAATGTATTATCACGTTTGGTAAAGGTTTTAATTGTATGTGTTATTTTGGGGTCAAACCGAGTGAGTGAAGAACGTGTTAAAACATTTTTTTACAAGTCACATAACTATACTTTGGGTTTATCTGAGTGTATGTACATAATTTCGTCAGAGTTATTTCATAAAGATTCCACTTTGAGTTCGTTTTTACATGTTATTGGTTTTGTGTAAAATGTTTATGAGCTGGAAAATAGCCTCATCCGAACCATCCTGTTCTCGCGAGTTTACATACACTGTTTCGTTAATGAAAGCTCGCGAGATCAGGATTGTTCGGACGAGGCAAGTCAAATGGCGGGAACGATTTCGTTCGTCTTTCTATGAGTTTATTCGTGGTGAAATGGAGACATGAGGCTGTGTGATAGTGTCAAAATAGAGGGAAGCTAACTGAAGTTATCCTTCACCATTTGGTGAGAGAGGCCAACTTCATGGAATGGCGTCGATTAATGCGGATGAATCGGAGCACGTGTCAAACTCATTGCATGGAGGACCAAGTGTCTGCGAGTAATAATGTGTTAGAGTGGAAAGTTGGGATGGTGTTTGAGGAGACCACAGGGCCTCATTTACACCCTGATTAACCAAGGCCATAAAAAGAGGTGAAGTTAAACTGGGATGCAGCCATGTAAATGAGAACGTGTTCTGAACTAGCCTACCTGGTTAAATAAAGGTTTAGTAAAAAATTGAAAGTGGTAGATTGTTAATATCTTGTACTAGTCAGGTTCAGCAAGGGAAGATTCTTCAATTGGAAAATCATAATGGGACAAAGCTCAGAAGCCATGACCCTGGAGCTGATGCTACATTGAAGGGAGTAATAATCTCTGAGGTCCCAATATCTGTGTCCATGGATGATATTGTTAAAGAACATGTGAAGGAAGACAGAGTGGTGAAGCCCAAAGGTTGATCAGTAGGAAAGAGGGTTAAAGAAGTGAAAGCTTATCTGTGCTGTTGAGGTGTTAGAAGGTTTTGTCTGGAAAAGTACAGAATAGGATTCCTTAGCTTCAATGTCAGTGATTTTGACCCAGCCTCATCAATCAACCAATCAAATGTATTTATAAAGCCCTTCTTACATCAGCTGATGTCACAAAGTGCTGTCCAGAAACGCAGCCTAAAACCCCAAACAGCAAGCAATGCAGGTGTAGAAGCACAGTGGCTAGGAAAAACTCCCTAGAAAGGCCAGAACCAAGGAAGAAACCTTGAGAGGAACCAGGCTATGAGGGGTGGCCAGTCCTCTTCTGCCTGTGCTGGGTGGAGATTATAACATAACCATGCCAAGATGTTCAAATGTTCATAGATGACCAGCATTGTCAAATAATAATAATAATCACAGTGGTTGTCGAGGGTGCAACAGGTCAGCCCCTCAGGAGTAAATGTCAGTTGACTTTTCATCACCGATCATTGTGAGTATCTCTACCGCTCCTGCTGTCTCTAGAGAGTTGAAAACAGCAGGTCTGGGACAGGTAGCATGTCCGGTGAACAGGTCAGGGTTCCATAGCAGAACAGTTGAAACTGGAGCAGCAACCGTGAATCATCAGTGTTTTTAAATGCCAAAGAATGGGACATGTAACTGTTGAGTGAAAAGATGTGCCAAGTGTGGTGGGGAACATGATTACAGTGAATGTTGGAGCAATGTGATGGTTAAGTGTTGCAATTGTGCGTAGGACACACAGAGCAGCATTTGGTGGATGCCGGGTGCAGAGAGATGCTCAGATATAGAATCCGTCATGATGTATCATATGCAGAGGCTGTAAGACAGACTGGTGGAACTACTGTCAGACTGATGGAGCTTCCATGGCTGGTCCCGTAGTAAGAGGACCTACTGTCAGACTGATGGAGCTTCCATTGTTGGTCCCGTAGTAAGAGGACCTACTGTCAGACTGATGGAGCTTCCATGGCTGGTCCAGTAGTAGGAGGACCTACTGTCAGAACTGGTCTTTCTACTATTCCTGACATGGTTTCGAGGCCTGTTCAGAAATCTTGCGTCCATAAATGCACTGTGACAAAGGATACTTTAATAGTGAATAATATGTACTTCATAACCTCACCAATGAAAGCTATCAACAACTTGGATAGTGCCTCATCAGAGAGAGAACATTTCAGTTGCTCTACAGTTTTGAAGCTGAATGTAATGATTATCAGTTCTTTACATGTGTACTAATATTCAGACACATTCAGTTGTTTCTATATTTATCTATAATTCAGGGTTTTCACAAGGAGCTTCAAGTAAATAAATATTAGTGCCTGAAAAAGTCCTTGAATTTGACTTGCCACTGTACGACCCCATATAATTCTTAATATGGTGTGAATGGGAAATACAATTTGTTTTTGTGAGTGAAATAATACAGTGAAGACAAGGTTATTCATAAAATAGTACATAGTGTTGCCTGAAACATACTGTGATCTTGTACTAAATGGTTTTTGAGTCATTTATGAATTTATGTGAATTTAGGAAATCTACGATAGATTAAGTGCACTTATGTTGTGCAATTTAAAATGTGTACTTTGTGTCTAACGTGAATGAATGTTTTGTCAGGGATTATCTACCTGATCTACTGAAATGAGATAATTGAACAAGAAAAACAAGAAAATATTTTTACAGAATAAAGTGCCAGAACTGTCAAGAAAATAACTTTTGTGTCCGTTTGTCTTTATTACTACAGACCGACTCATATTAAGTCTGAGGCCAGTAACATCAACAGTGAGGACAAACTCAGCCTGCCACTCTCCTTCCACACTGAGTTGAAACCTACAGTCACTGGGTCCTGATTGTGACAGTGGAGCCCAGTTTGCACCGTAGGATCCAGAGATGGCATCAGTGAAGCTGGAAGACTGCAGTCAAACACTGGAGCTGAATGTCAACATTAAAGATGAAGAAGAGGAGGAGAAGATTAGGACAACTGTTAGTCATGGTAAGAGCTGGTTCTATCTATAAGTTATCTTCATATATTAGACCTCCATAAGTTATGAGCAGTCTATTGCTAGGTTGAATTCTGTAATTCTGACATCACACATCCCTGAACAACTCAAGACTTCACAGCGAAGCAAAACATTTAAAAACTTGTCACACATTGTCTTAAGAACGTTGAACATGTTTAATATCCTCAATCACCAAGTTAGGCATACAGGAAACACTGTGCACCTGGCAACCTGGCGTGCACTGCGCCCGGCCCGCCACAGGAGTCGCTGGTGCGCGATGAGGATATCCCTACCGGCCAAACCCTCCCTAAACCGGACGACGCTAGGCCAATTGTGCGTCGCCCCACAGACCTCCCGGTCGCGGCCGGTCACGACAGAGCCTGGGCGCGAACCCAGAGTCTCTGGTGGCACAGCTGGCGCTGCAGTACAGCGCCCTTAACCACTGCGCCACCCTGGAGGCCCTCAAAAGGGTTTTCTAATGATGAATTAGCCTTTTAAAATGATCAACTTGGATTAGCTAACACAACATGCTATTGGATCACAGGAGTGATGGTTGCTGATAATGGGCCTCTGTTCGCCTATGTAGATATTCCATAAAATATCTGCCGTTTCCAGCTACAATAGTCATTTACAACAATAACAATGTCTTCACTGTATTTCTGATCAGTTTGATGTTATTTTAATGGACAAACAATGTGCTTTTCTTTCAAAACAAGGACATTTCTACGTGACCCCAGACATTTGAACAGTAGTGGATATTTAATATTTTGTATAAATCAAGTTATAGAAACATCTCAAGGATGATCATTGGAAACAGGAAGCATCTGAACTCAATTTTGAGTCTCTTGTTTTTCTGTTTTTTTTGTTTTTATACATTTGCAAAAATGTCTAAACCTGTTTTCACTTTGCCATTATGGGGTATTGTGTGTAGATTGCTGAGGATATATTTTTATTTAATTATAGAATTAGGCTGTAACATAACAATGTGGAAAAGTCAAGTGGTCTGAATACTTTCCGAGGGCACTGTCAGACCCTTTCCCATTTCTCCCATTTTGGTACGTTACAGCCTTCTTCTAAAATTGATGACATGTTTTTCTTCGTCAATCTACACACAATATCCCATAATGACATCACAATACCCCATAATGACAAAGCCAAAACAGGTTTTTAAAAATTCTTGTAAATGTAAAAAAAAATTTTTTTTTGCTTATTTACATAAGTTTTCAGACCCTTTGCTATGAGATGATCCTTGAGATGTTTCTACAACTTGATTGGAGTCCACCTGTGGTAAATTCAATTGATAGGACAGGATTTGCACAGGAACTCACCTGTCTATGTCAGGTCCCACAGTTGACAGTGCATGTCAGAGTTAAAACCAAGTCATGAGGTGGAAGGATTTGTCCGTCGAGCTCCGTGACAGGATTGTGTCGGCACAGATCTGGAGACCAGTACCAAAACATTTCTGCAGCATTAAAGGTCCCAAGAACACAGAGGCCTCCATTATTCTTCAATGGAAGAAGTTTGGAACCACCAAGACTCTTCCTAGAGCTGGCCACCCGGCCAAACTGAGCAATCAGGGGAGAAGGGTCAGGGAGGTGGCCAAGAACCCGATGGCCACTCTGACAGAGCTACAGAGTTCCTCTTTGGATCTTCCAGAAGGACAACCATCTCTGCAGCACTCCACTAATCAGGCCTTTATGGTAGAGTGCCCAAACGGAAGCCACTCCTCAGTAAAAGGCACATGATAGTCCACTTGGAGTTTGCCAAAAGGCCCCTAAAGGACTCTGACCATGAGCTTGAGAGGATCTGCAGAGAAGAATGGGAGAAACTCCCCAAATACAATTGTGCCAAGCTTGTAGCTTCATACCCAACAGGCTGTAATCGATGCCAAAGGTGCTTCAACTAACTATTGTGTAAAGGGTCTGAATACTTACATAAATGTAATATTTCATGTTATTTCTAAAAACCTGTTTTTGCCCTTGTCATTATGGGTATTGTGTGTCGACTGATGAGAATTAGAATAAGACTGTAATGTAACAAAAACAAAAAGCCAAGGGGTCTGAATACCTTTTGAATGCATTGTAGACGTTATTTCATGCTGCTAAGACTTGTATGGATGACAACAGTATTGCCAGCATTTGTTTTATTCACTGGGCTATCTGGAGTGATCAGAGTGTAGACTAAAGAAGTGGAGTAGACAAACTGCCAGTGTTTCGAAGTTCTATGAAATGAGTCTGTGTCGTTACTCACCCTTTGTCACGAGAATTTCTACCCCAATGTTCTACCTGAACTATTTTATAACTCCATCTGTATCCTAGAGGTTGTAAGGCTCTAAGTTTTAATAAACAGAGTCCCAGCATACAAATGATCAGTTCTTTATTCAGAGAGCTCTGCCCTCTCAAGTTCAGAGCCCATCTTTTATACACACATCAGTCGAGAACCCCACCCTGCTTTAGGATGGCTGTATTGTTCCACTGTACACTTACATTGTTTATCATATTCTGCAACATGTTTCATGATTTTCTGCAAGCCTAACAGTTTCTCCACTCTGGGTGGGGACAGAATGTCCTGTAAAGAACACAATGTTCTAATTCTATCCTGCCAACGCTGCACATATTATCAATTTATAGTCTTATGTGTCTAATGGATTTCACACACAGTGATACAGTTTCAGGGTGAAATATCTTAGTCATTACTTTAAACACAAATTCTACTATCACCCTTGTGATGTTGAGTGGAGGATGGTATAGCTCATCATTTTCACCACTTTTGCCTCTTATTAGTTTTTGACTCCTACCCAGTTTTAGAATAGTTTGATTCCCTTTCCCATACAGCCTACTGAAATGAATACATACACTACCGTTGAAAAGTTTAGGGTCACTTAGAAATGTCCTTGTTTTTGAAAGAAAAGTATGTTTTTTTTGTCCATTAAAATAACATCAAATTGACCATTAATACAGTGCAGACGTTGTTAATGTTGTAAATGACTTGAAGCTGGAAATGGATGATTTTTTAAAATGGAATATCTACATAGGTGTACAGAGGCCCATTATCAGCAACCATCACTCCTGTGATCCAATGGCATGTTGTGTTAGCTAATACATGTTTATCATTTTAAAGGGCTAATTGATCATTACAAAACCTTTTGCAATTATGTTATAAAACGGTCCTTTTTTAGACTAGTTGAGTATCTGGGTCATTTGTCGGTTCGATTACAGGCTCAAAATGGCCAGAAACAAAGACATTTCTTCTGAAAGTCGTCAGTCTATTCTTGTTCTGAGAAATGAAGGCTATTCCATGTTTTTTTATTTTTTATTTCACCTTTATTTAACCAGGTAGGCTAGTTGAGAACAGGTTCTCATTTGCAACTGCGACCTGGCCAAGATAAAGCATAGCAGAGTGAACAGACAACACAGAGTTACACATGAAGTAAACAATTAACAAGTCAATAACACAGTAGAGAAAAAAAAGGGGGGTCTATATACAATGTGTGCAAAAGGCATGAGGAGGTAGGCGAATAATTACAATATTGCAGATTAACACTGGAGTGATAAATGATCAGATGATCATGTACAGGTAGAGATATTTGTGTGCAAAAGAGCAGAAAAGTAAATAAATAAAAACTGTGGGGATGAGGTAGGTGAAAATGGGTGGGCTATTTACCAATAGATTATGTACAGCTGCAGCGATCGGTTAGCTGCTCAGATAGCTGATGTTTGAAGTTGGTGAGGGAGATAAGTCTCCAACTTCAGCGATTTTTGCAATTTGTTCCAGTCACAGGCAGCAGAGTACTGGAACGAAAGGCGGCCGAATGAGGTGTTGGCTTTGGGGATGCTCAATGAGATACACCTGCTGGAGCGCGTGCTACGGATGGGTGTTGCCATCGTGACCAGTGAGCTGAGATAAGGCGGAGCTTTGCCTAGCATGGCCTTGTAGATGACCTGGAGCCAGTGGGTCTGGCGACGAATATGTGGCGAGGGCCAGCCGACTAGAGCATACAAGTCGCAGTGGTGGGTAGTATAAGGTGCTTTAGTGACAAAACGGATGGCACTGTGATAAACTGCATCCAGTTTGCTGAGAAGAGTGTTGGAAGCCATTTTGTAGATGACATCGCCGAAGTCGAGGATCGGTAGGATAGTCAGTTTTACTAGGGTAAGCTTGGCAGCGTGAGTGAAGGAGGCTTTGTTGCGGAATAGAAAGCCGACTCTTGATTTGATTTTCAATTGGAGATGTTTGATATGGGTCTGGAAGGAGAGTTTGCAGTCTAGCCAGACACCTAGGTACTTATAGGTGTCCACATATTCAAGGTCGGAACCATCCAGTGTGGTGATGCTAGTCGGGCAAGCGGGTGCAGGCAGCGATCGGTTGAAAAGCATGCATTTGGTTTTACTAGCGTTTAAGAGCAGTTGGAGGCCACGGAAGGAGTGTTGTATGGCATTGAAGCTCGATTGGAGGTTAGATAGCACAGTGTCCAGTGACGGGCCAAAAGTGTATAGAATGGTGTCGTCTGCGTAGAGATGGATCAGGGAATCGCCCGCAGCAAGAGCAACATCATTGATATACACAGAGAAAAGAGTCGGCCCGAGAATTGAACCCTGTGGCACCCCCATAGAGACTGCCAGAGGACCGGACAACATGCCCTCCGATTTGACACACTGAATTCTGTCTGCAAAGTAATTGGTGAACCAGGCAAGGCAGTCATCCGAAAAGCCGAGGCTACTGAGTCTGCCGATAAGAATATGGTGATTGACAGAGTCGAAAGCCTTGGCAAGGTCGATGAAGACGGCTGCACAGTACTGTCTTTTATCGATGGCGGTTATGATGTCGTTTAGTACCTTGAGTGTGGCTGAGGTGCACCCGTGACCGGCTCGGAAACCAGATTGCACAGCGGAGAAGGTACGGTGGGATTCGAGATGGTCAATGACCTGTTTGTTGACTTGGCTTTCGAAGACCTTAGATAGGCAGGGCAGAATGGATATAGGTCTGTAACAGTTTGGGTCCAGGGTGTCTCCCCCTTTGAAGAGGGGGATGACTGCGGCAGCTTTCCAATCCTTGGGGATCTCAGACGATATGAGAGAGAGGTTGAACAGGCTGGTAATAGGGGTTGCGACAATGGCGGCGGATAGTTTCAGAAATAGAGGGTCCAGATTGTCAAGCCCAGCTGATTTATACGGGTCCAGGTTTTGCAGCTCTTTCAGAACATCTGCTATCTGGATTTGGGTAAAGGAGAACCTGGAGAGGCTTGGGCGAGGAGCTGCGGGGGGGCCGGAGCTGTTGGCCGAGGTAGGAGTAGCCAGGCGGAAGGCATGGCCTCAGTGCAGTGGGCAGCTGGGAGGAGGTGCTCTTGTTCTCCATGGACTTCACAGTGTCCCAGAACTTTTTGGAGTTGGAGCTACATGATGCAAACTTCTGCCTGAAGAAGCTGGCCTTAGCTTTCCTGACTGACTGCGTGTATTGGTTCCTGACTTCCCTGAACAGTTGCATATCGCGGGGACTGTTCGATGCTATTGCAGTCCGCCACAGGATGTTTTTGTGCTGGTCGAGGGCAGTCAGGTCTGGAGTGAACCAAGGGCTGTATCTGTTCTTAGTTCTGCATTTTTTGAACGGAGCATGCTTATCTAATATGGTGAGGAAGTTACTCTTAAAGAATGACCAGGCATCCTCAACTGACGGGATGAGGTCAATGTCCTTCCAGGATACCCGGGCCAGGTCGATTAGAAAGGCCTGCTCACAGAAGTGTTTTAGGGAGCGTTTGACAGTGATGAGGGGTGGTCGTTTGACTGCGGCACCGTAGCGGATACAGGCAATGAGGCAGTGGTCGCTGAGTTCCTGGTTGAAGCCCGTCTGGTGTTCAACCTTCCCAAGTTCTCTCACGTCACCCCGCTCCTCCGCTCTCTCCACTGGCTTCCAGTTGAAGCTCGCATCCGCTACAAGACCATGGTGCTTGCCTACGGAGCTGTGAGGGGAACGGCACCTCAGTACCTCCAGGCTCTGATCAGGCCCTACACCCAAACAAGGGCACTGCGTTCATCCACCTCTGGCCTGCTCGCCTCCCTACCACTGAGGAAGTACAGTTCCCGCGCAGCCCAGTCAAAACTGTTCGCTGCTCTGGCCCCCCAATGGTGGAACAAACTCCCTCACGACGCCAGGACAGCGGAGTCAATCACCACCTTCCGGAGACACCTGAAACCCCACCTCTTTCAGGAATACCTAGGATAGGATAAAGTAATCCTTCTCACCCCCTTAAAAGATTTAGATGCACTATTGTAAAGTGGCTGTTCCACTGGATGTCTTAAGGTGAACGCACCAATTTGTAAGTCGCTCTGGATAAGAGCGTCTGCTAAATGACTTAAATGTAAATGTAAAGACAGCGGAGGTGTATTTGGAGGGCCAGTTGGTCAGGATGACGTCTATGAGGGTGCCCTTGCTTACAGAGTTAGGGTTGTACCTGGTGGGTTCCTTGATGATTTGTGTGAGATTGAGGGCATCTAGCTTAGATTGTAGGACTGCCGGGGTGTTAAGAATATCCCAGTTTAGGTCACCTAACAGAACAAACTCAGAAGCTAGATGGGGGGCAATCAATTCACAAATGGTGTCCAGGGCACAGCTGGGAGCTGAGGGGGGTCGGTAACAGGCGGCAACAGTGAGGTGGCGCACCCCCTGCAGGGACGGCATGAGAGAGCCCCAGTAAGCCAGTGACTCAGCCCCTGTAATAGGGTTAGAGGCAGAGAATCCCAGTGGAAAGAGGGGAACCGGCCAGGCAGAGACAGCAAGGGCGGTTCATTGCTCCAGAGCCTTTCCGTTCACCTTCCCACTCCTGGGCCAGACTACACTCAATCATATGACCCACTGAAGAGATGAGTCTTCAGTAAAGACTTAAAAGTTGAGACCGAGTTTGCGTCTCTGACATGGGTAGGCAGACCGTTCCATAAAAATGGAGCTCTATAGGAGAAAGCCCTTCCTCCAGCTGTTTGCTTAGAAATTCTAGGGACAATTAGGAGGCCAGTGTCTTGTGACCGTAGCGTACGTGTAGGTATGTACGGCAGGACTAAATCAGAGAGATAGGTAGGAGCAAGCCCATGTAATGCTTTGTAGGTTAGCAGTAAAACCTTGAAATCAGCCCTTGCTTTGACAGGAAGCCAGTGTAGAGAGGCTAGCACTGGAGTAATATGATAATTTTTTTGGGTTCTAGTCACGATTCTAGCAGCCGTATTTAGCACTAACTGAAGTTTATTTTGTGCTTTATCCGGGTAGCCGGAAAGTAGAGCATTGCAGTAGTCTAACCTAGAAGTGACAAAAGCATGGATTAATGTTTCTGCATCATTTTTGGACAGAAAGTTTCTGATTTTTGCAATATTACGTAGATGGAAAAAAGCTGTCCTCGAAATGGTCTTGAAATGTTCTTCAAAAGAGAGATCAGGGTCCAGAGTAACGCCAAGGTCCTTCACAGTTTTATTTGAGACGACTGTACAACCATTAAGATTAATTGTCAGATTCAACAGAAGATCTCTTTGTTTCTTGGGACCTAGAACAAGCATCTCTGTTTTGTCCGAGTTTAATAGTAGAAAGTTTGCAGCCATCCACTTCCTTATGTCTGAAACACATGCTTCTAGCGAGGGCAATTTTGGGGCTTCACCATGTTTCATTGAAATGTACAGCTGTGTGTCATCCGCATAGCAGTGAAAGTTAACATTATGTTTTCGAATAACATCCCCAAGAGGTAAAATGTATAGTGAAAACAATAGTGGTCCTAAAACGGAACCTTGAGGAACACCGAAATTTACAGTTGATTTGTCAGAGGACAAACCATTCACAGAGACAAACTGATATCTTTCCGACAGATCAGATCTAAACCAGGCCAGAACATGTCCGTGTAGACCAATTTGGGCTTCCAATCTCTCCAAAAGAATGTGGTGATCGATGGTATCAAAAGCAGCACTAAGGTCTAGGAGGACAGATGCAGAGCCTCGGTCCGATGCCATTAAAATGTAATTTACCACCTTCACAAGTGCCGTCTCAGTGCTATGATGGGGTCTAAAACCAGACTGAAGCATTTCGTATACATTGTTTGTCTTCAGGAAGGCAGTGAGTTGCTGCGCAACAGCCTTCTCTAAAATTTTTGAGAGGAATGGAAGATTTGATATAGGCCGATAGTTTTTTATATTTTCTGGGTCAAGGTTTGGCTTTTTCAAGAGAGGCTTTATTACTGCCACTTTTAGTGAGTTTAGTACACATCCAGTGGATAGAGAGCCATTTATTATGTTCAACATAGGAGGGCCAAGCACAGGAAGCAGCTCTTTCAGTAGTTTAGTTGGAATAGGGTCCAGTATGCAGCTTGAAGGTTTAGAGGCCATGATTATTTTCATCATTGTGTTAAGAGATATAGTACTAAAACACTTGAGCGTCTCTCTTGATCCTAGGTCCTGGCAGAGTTGTGCAGACTCAGGACAACTGAGGTTTGGAGGAATACGCAGGTTTAAAGAGGAGTCTGTAATTTGCTTTCTAATAATCATAATCTTTTCCTCAAAGAAGTTAATGAATTTATCACTGCTAAAGTGAAAGTCATCCTCTCTTGGGGAATGCTGCTTTTTAGTTAGCTTTGCGACAGTATCAAAAAGGAATTTCGGATTGTTCTTATTTTCCTCAATTAAGTTAGAAAAATAGGATGATCGAGCAGCAGTAAGGGCTCTTCAGTACTGCACGGTACCGTCTTTCCAAGCTAGTCGGAAGACTTCCAGTTTGGTGTGGCGCCATTTCCGTTCCAATTTTCTGGAAGCTTGCTTCAGAGCTCGGGTATTTTCTATGTACCAGGGAGCTATTTTCTTATGAGAAATGTTTTTAGTTTTTAGGGGTGCAACTGCATCTAGGTTATTGCGCAAGATTAAATTGAGATCCTCAGTTAGGTGGTTAACTGATTTTTGTCTTCTGGCGTCCTTGGGTAGGCAGAGGGAGTCTGGAAGGGCATCAAGGAATCTTTGTGTTGTCTGTGAATTTATAGCACGACTTTTGATGGTCCTTGGTTGGGGTCTGAGCAGATTATTTGTTGCAATTGCAAACGTAATAAAATGGTGGTCCGATAGTCCAGGATTATGAGGAAAAAATTAAGATCCAGAACATTTATTCCATGGGACAAAACTAGGTCCAGCGTATTACTGTGACAGTGAGTGGGTCCAGAGACATGTTGGACAAAACCCACTGAGTCGATGATGGCTCCGAAAGCCTTTTGGAGTGGGTCTGTGGACTTTTCCATGTGAATATTAAAGTCACCAAAGATTAGAATATTATCTGCTATGACTACAAGGTCCGATAGGAATTCAGGGAACTCAGTGAGAAACGCTGTATATGGCCCAGGAGGCCTGTAAACAGTAGCTATAAAAAGTGATTGAGTAGGCTGCATAGATTTCATGACTAGAAGCTCAAAAGACGAAAACGTATTTTTTTTTTGTAAATTGAAATTTGCTATCGTAAATGTTAGCAACACCTCCGCCTTTGCGGGATGGTTTAAAATGGTGTAAAATAATTTTAATTATGGGATTTGAACCAGACAGGTTAAGCACTTTGTGACAATTACTGATGTAAAAAGTGCTTCATAAAATACATTTGATTAACATGTATATCACACCACCTGACTGTTTTTTCTGATGTTCACACAGGATACCATGTTGAGACATTCTCCACATCCAGTGAGCAACAGTACTAAAACACTTGAGCGTCTCTCTTGATCCTAGGTCCTAGGAAGATCAGAGAGCTAAGAGTTCTCATCACTGCCCACATTGTGAAGAGATTTTCCCATTTATATCAAAGCTAAAAATACACCTAAAAATACACACAGGAAAGAAGCCTCACTCCTGCTCTGACTGTGGAAAATGCTTCAAAACATCAACTCAACTAAAAGTTCATCAGAGATCACACACAGGAGAGAAGCCTTTCTTCTGCTCTGACTGTGGGGCGAGTTTCTCTCAGCTGGGCACCTTAAAAACACACCAACGTATACACACAGGAGCGAAGCCTTATTCCTGCTCTGACTGTGGAAAATGTTTGCGAACATTATATGAGCTAAAACTTCATCAGAGAACACACACAGGAGAGAAGCCTTACGTCTGCTCTGACTGTGGAAAATGCTTCAAAACACCAACTTATCTAAAAGTTCATCAGAGAACACACACAGGAGAGAAGCCTTTCTTCTGCTCTGACTGTGGGGCGAGTTTCTCTCAGCTGGGCACCTTAAAAACACACCAACGTATACACACAGGAGCGAAGCCTTATTCCTGCTCTGACTGTGGAAAATGTTTTCGAACATTATATGAGCTAAAACTTCATCAGAGAACACACACAGGAGAGAAGCCTTACGTCTGCTCTGACTGTGGAAAATGCTTCAAAACACCAACTTATCTAAAAGTTCATCAGAGAACACACACAGGAGAGAAGCCTTACGTCTGCTCTGGCTGTGGAAAACATTTTAAAACATCAAATGAGCAAAAGGTTCATCAGAGAACACACACAGGAGAGAAGCCTTTCTGCTGCTCTGACTGTGGGGCCAGTTTCTCTCAGCTGGGCAACTTAAAAACACACCAACGTATACACACAGGAGCGAAGCCTTATTCCTGCTCTGACTGTGGAAAATGTTTGCGAACATTATATGAGCTAAAACTTCATCAGAGAACACACACAGGAGAGAAGCCTTACGTCTGCTCTGACTGTGGAAAATGCTTCAAAACACCAACTTATCTAAAAGTTCATCAGAGAACACACACAGGAGAGAAGCCTTACGTCTGCTCTGGCTGTGGAAAACATTTTAAAACATCAAATGAGCAAAAGGTTCATCAGAGAACACACACAGGAGAGAAGCCTTTCTGCTGCTCTGACTGTGGGGCCAGTTTCTCTCAGCTGGGCAACTTAAAAACACACCAACGTATACACACAGGAGCGAAGCCTTATTCCTGCTCTGACTGTGGAAAATGTTTGCGAACATTATATGAGCTAAAACTTCATCAGAGAACACACACAGGAGAGAAGCCTTACGTCTGCTCTGACTGTGGAAAATGCTTCAAAACACCAACTTATCTAAAAGTTCATCAGAGAACACACACAGGAGAGAAGCCTTACGTCTGCTCTGGCTGTGGGGTTAGTTTCTCTCGACTGGATACCTTAAAAACACACCAACGTATCCATACAGGAGAAAAACCTTACTACTGCCCTGACTGTGGGGAGAGATTCTCTCAAAAGACCAACTTAAAGCACACCAACTAATACATACAGGAGAGAAGCTTTACTCCTGCTCTGACTGTGGGAAGAGTTTCTCTCATCAGAGCAACTTAAAAACACACCAACGTATACATTAACTTCATGTGGGTACCTGGGACGGTTGCGTCCCACCTGGTCAACATCCGGTGAAATTGAGTGACCAATTCAAATTTAATTACTATAAATATTTACATTTCATGAAATCACAAGTGTAATACATCAAAATAGAGCTTAACTTGTTAATCTAGCCGCCATATCAGATTTCAAAAAGGCTTGAAGGCGAAAGCAAACCATGCGATTATCTGAGGACGGCGCTCAGCACACAAAACATTACATTACAAGACTGTTCACATCTAGTGTTAAGCAATAGCGAACGGAATCTGGGTCTTATCCCTTTAAATGGTGGATAGGCTTTCATTGGAAAAACAGCCATTTCAAAATAATGGCACTTCCTGGATGAATTTTCCTCATGTTTTTGCCTGCCTTTTCTGTTCTGTTATACTCACAGACAATAGTTGTTAAGTTTTAGAAACTTTGGAGTGTTGTCTTTCCAATTCTACTAATTGTATGCATTTCCTAGCTTCTGGTCCTGAGTAGCAGGCAGTTTACTTTGGGAACGCTTTTAATCCGGAGGTGAAAATATTGACCCCTACCCTAGTGAGGTTAAGGAGAAAAGCCTCATCGGTTCTCTGACCAGCTAAGAATGAAGTCACTCCATCACTTAATTCTCATCTCATAAAAGAAGTTGTAATTGGATCAAATGAAGAATGCGTAGAACACTGTAATCCTATTGGTTCTCACTGTGAGAGAACTGTGCAGAGGAAAGGGAGCGTTATAGAATTTTAGCCTCTCTTTACTTTACCAATCAGTGTGCACCTTGTCAGTTTTAGTGTGTTTTGTTTTGTTGGCTTCTACTGTAAAGATTTGCACTTGGTGTTGAATACCCTCTGTTATTCTTCTCATTTTGAAAACAAACACTAGTCTGCCAATTGACTGGGTGGTACTGCTTCCCTCTCAGCCTGGTCTGACTCTGTCTGTAGGGAGAGTTTCAACTGGGCAGCTTAAAAACACACCAACGTTTACACGTAGGAGAGAAGCCTTACTCCTGCTCTGTGGAAGGGTGGGCGTGTAAACTCAAACGTCATGCCAAAGGTTGAGTGTTTGAATCTCATCACGGGAGGACTTTAGCATTTTAGCTAATTACCAACTTGGCAACTACTTACTACTTTTTAGCTATTACTTAGCATGTTAGCTACCCTTTCTCCTAAACCCATTTAACTCTATCTTAAACCCCTCACCCCTAACCAATCTCACGTCAGCAACAACAAATTGGAATTCGTAACATATCATACATATTACAAGTTCGTAACATATTGTATGAATAACAATGCGTAAAATAACATAAGAATTGTAATTCTTAACATACGATACGTCCTACAAGTCATATTATACTGAACAACAATCTAAATGTAACAATTTCAAAGATTTACAGTTTGTATAAGGAAATCAGTCAATTGAAATAAATGAGGCCCTAATCTATGTTAGGTTACATTACATTGGACCTCCAATATAAACTAAACATGTAAAGTGTTGGTTTCATGAGCTGAAATAAAAAGATCCAGCACAAAAAGCTAATGTCTCTCAAATGTTGTGCACAACTTTGTTTATATATACTGTTAGTGAGCATTTCAGCCTTTGTCAAGATAATCCATCCACCTGACAGGTGTGGCATATCAAGATGCTGATAAAACAGCATGGTCATTACACAGGTGCACCTTGTGCTGGGGGACAATAAAAGGCCACGCAACACAATATCACAGATGTCTCAAGTTTAGGGAATGTGCAATTCTCATGATGACTGCAGGAATGTCCACCAGAGCTGTTGCCAGAGAACTCAATATTTATATCTATACCATTTTGCCACCTCTAACGTCCTTTTAGAGAATTTGGCAGTACATCCAACCGGCCTCACAACTGCAGATCACATGTAATTCTTAATTACAATGATGGCCTAGGAACAGTGGGTTAACTGCCTTGTTCAGAGGCAGAACAACAGATTTTTACCTTGTCAGCTCGGGGATTCGATCTTGCAACCTTTTGGTTACTGGCCCAACGCTCTAACCACTAGGCTACCTTCCGCCCCTAACATGTATCAGATAGAGATGGTCACTTTTCACCATTAGTTTGGGGGGTTTTACAACTTTATTTAATGATACACAGTTTATGAAATGAATACATGTGTTTATTAATTGTCTTTAAAACTAGATTCGTTATTTTAGTTACTGATCATGAATGTGTTTGAAGCAAACTTTATTGATCTGCCAATGAAAAATAAAGTTACATGAATATGTACTGGTCAACCTCTTCTTCTCTTTAGTATTCAGTTCTTCATATTAGATCTGACAGTATGAATGGTTCTTATGGTTGTATTCAGTTCTTCATATTAGATCTGACAGTATGAATGGTTCTTATTGTTGTATTCAGTTCTTCATATTAGATCTGACAGTATGAATGGTTCTTATGGTTGTATTTAGTTCTTCATATTAGATCTGACAGTATGAATGGTTCTTATGGTTGTATTCAGTTCTTCATATTAGATCTGACAGTATGAATGGTTCTTATGGTTGTATTCAGTTCTTCATATTAGATATGACAGTATGAATGGTTCTTATGGTTGTATTCAGTTCTTCATATTAGATATGACAGTAGGACAGAGAAGTGCTTAGACTGGGCTGAGAGGTTGCTTGACCTCCTGTAGCAGTGGGACGGCCATGAGACCAGAGGTGGCAGAACTGAGTGCTCGGGTTGGGATCCAGGGTTTGAGCATAGCCTGAAGGTAGAGATGGGGCAGTTCTTCTTGCTGCACCGCAAGTAAACACCATTGTCTTGTAGTGGATGTGAGCTTCGACTGGAAGCCAGTGGAATGTACGGAGGAGCAGGGTGACATGGGGGATCTTGGGAAGGTTAAACACCCAGACGGACTGCAGTGTTCTAGATAAGTTCAGTGGAGACCCATCATTCAGGGCAGGTGAGCCACCTGTTTTGAGCACCACAGTTTTAGCAATAAAACAGTGAGAAAATAATGTATCTGTTTGCAAACAATGTAAAAAAACATGTTATTGACTTGTTAATAAATAAAGCATGGTCTATTTGGTTTTCTTGAGTAAGGCATCTCCAAAATGCAGGTGTTTCAGCCTAGATCAGTGCTTTCTGTGGAGGTGGGGCAAGCCAGCAGAAAATACTGAGCTTAGCGCTGTGATTGGCTCAGTGTTTTGTCATTCATGGGGACAATGCATCACTGCCAAGTCTCAGGGTAGAACTTGAAAATTCAAGCCCCTTGGGTGCTGCCATAGTTACATTAGAAGTGCCCATCCAAGAAGGCTCAAGGTCATTGTCCACAGATAAAGTAACGTAAAATCATGTTATTTCTACAATCGCTTTGATTGGACTGATCATGTCAACATCGTACTTTCAACATCTGAGCTAGCAGTCATCATCATGAATCAAGTCGACAATCTACTGGCAAATCCTTTTAAATCTTTGTCATATGAAGAGAAATAATGAGAAATTATAGAGAAAAGGTATCGGTACTCATCGGTCATTGGACATAAACATTACATAACAAATTGCAAATTCAACAGTGAGTGGTTTGGAAGGAATCGGTGGCTAACTGCAAGCATTGCAAAAGCAATCATTAGCCTGCTATTCATTGGAGTGGCTCTGTGGTTTCAAGTCTAAGATTAAGGGGCTTTTTTCCTAGTTTAAAATTGTAACATTTCAAGATTGGCCGTGCTGTCAATGAAGCTTGATTTGTGCTGCGCTCAAATCAACTTAACTCGGTACTTCAAAATCTGACTTGAGTGAGTTCAAGACAACTGGGAACTCAGGGAAAAGCAAGCTTCGACTGGGAAAATATGTTTTGAACTTTCCTCCAACTCGGAATTGTAAATTGGGAAGTCGGGCCTCTTTTTACAGCTACGACCTGAAGATCACTGACGTCATCATTTTTTTCCTGAGTTTCCAGTTGTCTTGAAAGCACCATAAATCCAGAGAATGCCAGACTTTGATGACAAAATATTCCCACGAAGGACTGCCGCGCGCCACCTTCTTGTTCAAGTGAGCACAGCACAACAAGGTAAGTCAAACAATGTCTTGTATGCTGCTGCATAAATGATGTAATATGCCATTGTCTGCATATATGCCCCTTTATTTATCCTACGGTTCTGACTTGGTGTACAGGGAGAACACTGTAAGAACGGTCCATGTTCTGAATTCTGTCACTTTGCATTTCAAAAAGGCTGCACAAATAGTTATATTGACTCCGTCCGAGCTCGCTCATTAATGTCTTAATCGAAATTACAGATTTTCTCTTTTCTGCTTTTCGTCCCCTTATGCCATAGTTTGTACATCTCAATTGTCCGTAGAAACCACATTTGTTTAAGTCAGTCAGCCATGTTTTTTTAAAAGCAGTACATTTTAAAAGCAGTAAATGAGGATGAATTAACTGTTTCGTTGCCAGACAAGGCTCCGCTGATAGCCAGTTGTAGCAGTGGTAAGTTGTTGGGACTATGCTTTTGGGTCAGCTTTATGTAGGCTCTAACAGTTTGTGGGCACCGTTATTGTGCAATTAATGTATTGTTTAGTATTGTGTAGTGTAGTGGCTTTGCTGGCATGCATCCCACTTTTTAACTGAATCATTATTTAACTAGGTTGTAGTAAAACGCCAAATGGATCTACCTCCTGGTCCTCTTCCCCTGTCTTACCCACCAAGGGTAGAGACAGAGATGACCTCGCCTACTGAAATACCGGATTGGGCAAAGCCACCAGAGGACGATTCAAGCCAACCAACTATTGGTGTCAGGAAGAATCACCCTCTGCCTCAAGTGACACCTCTGAATGGGAACAGCTGATAGACTCATTGCTGATAGAGTAAGGGCACTGTCATAAACAGAGGCCCATATGCGCACTGTAAGAAAAGTGTTTCCTCATTGTTGCTAGAGTAATAGGCTCTGTCATAACCAGAGGCCCATACATGCACTGTAAGAAAAGTATTTCCTGTTGTAAGATATGTCATCACCCTCTCTGCTCTGAGGGAATGGGAGGAGCAGCGGATCGGGTGCAGAGAATCAAAAGGTATTTAAAGAGACATTTGCCATTACTTTGGCGCTGACTTCTTGAATTCTGAATTCATTTAGACAACCATTTGACTTCGGGTAATTGCCACCTGACTCAAATTACTTAAAGATTCTAACTTGTTGGATCTGAGAAGGGTCTCTCCGATATACCGTTTAACTATTGAACAGCTGTTCTCTCGCCTGTGGCCTTGGTGCTTGTATACTGATGCAAATTACATCCAGAGCCAGTCTTTGAAACTGCAACTCTCGGTTGAGCTCAGTACCTCGCCCTAGTTGCATGGCACGGACGCTGCGGTAGTTCAACGGGACTGAGAGTCACTCTAGTCCTTCAGTTGATCTCCTATTAATACCTACGGTTATCTGAATTGACCCTGTCGCCCGCGGCCTTGGTGCTTGTATACTGATGCAAATTATACCCAGAGCCAGTCTTTGAAACTGCAACTCTCGGTTGAGCTCAGTACCTCACCCTAGTTGTGTGGCACAGACTCTTCGATATTCCAGTGGGGCAGGGAATCACCAGCGGATTCTCTCATCCAGTCCAAACTTGAATCTCTCAATTTAGTAAACCGCCGACTTCAAGTCAACCTCTCAGCCAGTAGAGGGGAGTCGCTACTAACTAAATTATAAAAGAACTCTGACCAATTGAAACTCTGCTCCTGATCTCGTGGGTCTCCTCGTCATCTCTCAAAGGTAATTAAATAACTATTATAAGCATTTAATATAGAGATAAGTGTTATCATTGTACCAGGCATTTTATAGAGCATTAAGGCATTTGCATGTTTTTGATTAACGCTGTGTGTGACCGAGCAACAAATTGTGTATTTTGAAGTGTGTTTGATTGTAAAAGACAAAAAACAGAGTGTTTTCAAAAATAAACGGTAGTCTTATTTTGTCTCGAGTAAAAGGTTCTCTCAAAGACAGTTAACGGCACGGGAGATAACAACTCTGACACTCCCCGCTACCGGGACACTGGAAACGGGGATCAATGCTCTATGACAGAATGAGATACCATTAAAAGACAAGGAGGAAGGTGTGTCCAGTAGTGATTCATTTAATTGTCTTATCGATCTATCTAAGTTTTATTTTCCAAGCGATACATAGCCGACGGGCAGAGTAGTGAGACTAAGTTGACTAAAGGTCTTCACACTTTAAACTAGATACATCACAGAGGGGAAACACTCAACCACAGGGAAATCATATAGAGACTGGTAGGACTAGTGCTTAATAATAACTCAAGGACCAATTAGTGGTGAAGCAAAGAGTCTAGAGGATAAAGGTGGGGTTCACACATCCCAGCTAGAGCTAGACCGTTGAGAGTGACAAGGCAAAAGACCTCTCTACGCGGACAAAGCTTCGATATAGAAAGAGAGGCAGGGCTACGCGAGCGGTCCTGGTTATACCGAGATAACCTGAAGTATCTATAGTGCCCTGTCCAATCCAGGGAACGGGACGCTAACCACCTCTAGCACCCCGCTGCCGGCCAAGGGGCGGGGCTGAAGGTTTCGTATCGCGACAAAATAAATTATCTGTTTGCAAACAATGTAAAAAAACATAATTGAGTTATTAATAAAGCTGCATACAAACATGGACTCTTTTTTTGTTTTCTTGAGTAAGGCAGCTCCAAAATGCAGGTCTTCAGCCTTCTGTGGAGGTGGGGCAAGCCCGCAGAAAATAGGGAGCTTTGCGCCGTGATCGGCTCGGTGTTCTGTCATTCATGGGGACAATACGTCACTTCCAAGTCTAAGGGTAGAAATGGAAAATTCAAGCCCATTGGGTGCTGCCATAGAGTTACATTAGAAGTGCCCATCCAAGAAGGCTTAAGGTCATTGTCCACAGATAGAATAACTTCAAATCATGTGATATCTACAGTCGCTTTGATTGGACTGATCATGTCAACATCATACTTTCAACATCTGAGCTAGCAGTCATCATCATGAATCAAGTTGACAGTCTACTGGCAAATCCTTTTTAATCTTTGTCACATGAAGAGAAATAATGAGAAATTATAGAGAAAAGGTATCGATACTCATCGGTCATTGGACATAAACATTACATAACAAATTGCAAATTCAACAATGAGTGGTTTGGAAGGAATCAGTGGCTAACTGCAAGCATTGCAAAGCAATCATTAGCCTGATATTCATTGGAGTGGCTCTGTGGTCTCAAGTCTAAGATTAAGGGGCTTTTTTCCTAGTTTAAAATTGTAACATTTCAACATTGGCCGTGCTGTCAATGAAGCTTGATTTGTGCCGCGCTCAAATCAATTTATCACCTCCCCCCTACCTGCCACCCTAGACCCACTCCAATTTGCTTACCGCCCAAATAGGTTCACAGACGATGCAATCTCAACAACACTGCACACTGCCCTAACCCATCTGGACAAGAGGAATACCTATGTGAGAATGCTGTTCATCGACTACAGCTCGGTATTTAACACCATAGTGCCGTCCAAGCTCGTCATCAAGCTCGAGACCCTGGGTCTCGACCCCGCCCTGTGCAACTGGGTACTGGACTTCCTGACGGGCCGCCCCCAGGTGGTGAGGGTAGGCAACAACATCTCCACCCCGCTGATCCTCAACACTGGGGCCCCACAAGGGTGCGTTCTGAGCCCTCTCCTGTACTCCCTGTTCACCCACGACTGCGTGGCTACCCACGCCTCCAACTCAATCATCAATTTTGCTACACTCGCATTAACATTTGCTAACCATGTGTATGTGACAAAGATTTGATTTGATTTGATTTTAACTCGGTACTGCAAAATCTGACTTGAGTGAGTTCAAGACAACTGGGAGCTCAGGGAAAAGCAAGCTTCGACTGGGAAAATATGTTTTGAACTTTCCTCCAACTCGGAATTGTAAATTGGGAACTTGGGCCTCATTCTACAGCTACAACCTGAAGATCACTGACGTCATCATTTTTTTCCTGAGTTCCCAGTTGTCTTGAAAGCACCATAAATCCAGAGAATGCCAGACTTTGATGACAAAATATTCCCACGACTGAACCTTCTTGTTCAAGTGAGCACAGCACAACAAGGTGAGTCAAACAATGTCTTGTATGCTGCTGCATAAATTATGTAATATGCCATTGTCTGCATATATGCCCCTTTATTTATCCTACGGTTCTGACTTGGTGTACAGGGAGAACACTAAGAACGGTCCATGTTCTGAATTCTGTCACTTTGCATTTCAAAAGGGCTGCACAAATAGTTATATTGACTCCGTCCTAGCTCGCTCATTAATGTCTTAATCGAAATTACAGATTTTCTCTAATTCGCTTTTCGTCCCCTTATGCCATAGTTTGTACATCTCAATTGTCTGTAGAAACCACATTTGTTTAAGTCAGTCAGCCATGTTTTCTTAAAAGCATTACATTTTAAAAGCAGGAAATGAGGATGAATGAACTGTTTCGTTGCCAGACAAGGCTCCGTTGATAGCCAGGTGTAGCAGTGGTAAGTTGTTGGGACTATGCTGTTGGGTCAGCTTTATGTAGGCTCTAACAGTTTGTGGGCACCGTTATTGTGCAATTAATGTATTGTTTAGTATTGTGTTGTGTAGTGGCTTTGCTGGCATGCATCCCACTTTTTAACTGAATCATTATTTAACTAGGTAAGTCATTTAAGAACATATTCTTATTTACAATGACGGCCGACCCTGGCCAAACCCAAACGATGCTGGGCCAATGTGCGCTTCCCTATGGGACTCACAATCACGGCCGGATGTGATTCAGACTGGATTCGAACCAGGGACTGTAGTGATGTCTCTT
>NW_027038655.1:0-35015 GCF_034236695.1 Oncorhynchus nerka
AACATTTAGAGGTGGCTTGTGGTAGAGAAATGAACATTACCAAACTCTCTAAAAGAACGTTTAGAGGCGGCTTGTGGTAGAGAAATGAACATTACCAAACTCTCTAAAACAACGTTTAGAGGCGGCTTGTGGTAGAGAAATGAACATTACCAAACTCTGTAAAACGACGTTTAGAGGTGGCTTGTGGTAGAGAAATGAACATGACCAAACTCTCTAAAACGACGTTTAGAGGCGGCTTGTGGTAGAGAAATGAACATTACCAAACTCTCTAAAAGAACGTTTAGAGGCGGCTTGTGGTAGAGAAATGAACATGACCAAACTCTCTAAAACGACGTTTAGAGGCGGCTTGTGGTAGAGAAATTAACATTACCAAACTCTCTAAAAGAACATTTAGAGGCGGCTTGTGGTAGAGAAATGAACATGACCAAACTCTGTAAAACAACGTTTAGAGGCGGCTTGTGGTAGAGAAATGAACATTACCAAACTCTCTAAAAGATCGTTTAGAGGCGGCTTGTGGTAGAGAAATGAACATTACCAAACTCTGTAAAACGACGTTTAGAGGTGGCTTGTGGTAGAGAAATGAACATGACCAAACTCTCGAAAAGAACGTTTAGAGGCGGCTTGTGGTAGAGAAATGAACATTACCAAACTGTAAAACGACGTTTAGAGGTGGCTTGTGGTAGAGAAATGAACATGACCAAACTCTCTAAAACAACATTTAGAGGCGGCTTGTGGTAGAGAAATGAACATTACCAAACTCTCTAAAACAACGTTTAGAGGTGGCTTGTGGTAGAGAAATGAACATGACCAAACTCTGTAAAACAACATTTAGAGGCTGGTTGTGGTAGAGAAATGAACATGACCAAACTCTGTAAAACGACGTTTAGAGGCGGCTTGTGGTAGAGAAATTAACATTACCAAACTCTGTAAAACGACGTTTAGAGGCGGCTTGTGGTAGAGAAATGAATATGACCAAACTCTCTAAAACGACGTTGAGAGGCGGCTTGTGGTAGAGAAATGAACATTACCAAACTCTGTAAAATGATGTTTAGAGGCGGCTTGTGGTAGAGAAATTAACATTACCAAACTCTCTAAAACAACATTTAGAGGCGGCTTGTGGTAGAGAAATGAACAGCTCTGGGGGACATTCCTACAGTCAGCATGCCAGTTACACGCTCCCTCACAACTCGCAGCCCATGTGTCAGCTGAAGTTGACAGATTTTTGATGGGGATTTTTGAATATGTTACTGACTCTATTAAATACTAATCTTAACTGTTACGGTGATGATGATGTAATGACCTGAATTCCTAGGATCCCATAGCAACCGTCACCTCGGTAACCAGTAAACCCAAAAGCAAGTGGAGGCCACTGCCCCTGGACACAGTGGTGAGGACACTAGCCATATATATATACACACACACACTGACACACACTCACTTTCTGTCTATTGACCAATGGTCTGCCTGTGTTGTTGTCTGGTCCAATAGGAAATGGAGAAGCTGGTTTCCAGGAAGTTGAGAATCGGCGCCAAAGAGACCATGAAGATCGCTGAGAAACTATACACACAGGGGTAAGGGTTTTCCCTAGTCCCTAAACCCTAGACCCTACTCCCTAAACCCTAAACCTTAGACCCTAAACCTTAGACCCTAAACCTTAGACCCTAAACCCTACTCCCTAAACCCTAAACCCTAGTCCCTCAACCCTAGACCCTAAACCTTAGACCCTAAACCCTAGTCCCTACCCCCTAAACTGTGTCCCTACTCCCTAAACCTTAGACCCTAAACCCTAAACCCTACTCCCTAAACCCTAGTCCCTACTCCCTAAACCTTAGTCCCTACTCCCTAAACCCTAGACCCTACTCCCTAAACCCTAGACCCTACTCCCTAAACCCTAGTCCCTACTCCCTAAACCATAGACCCTACTCACTAAACCCTAGACCCTACTCACTAAACCCTAGACCCTAAACCCTAGTCCCTACTCCCTAGACCCTAAACCCTACACCCTAAACCTTAGACCCTAAACCCTATGCCCTATTCCCTAAACTCTAGTCCCTACTCCCTGAACCCTAGTCCCTACTCACTACACACAGGGGTGAGGGTTTTCCCTAGTCCCTAAACCCTAGTCCCTACTCCCTAAACCCTAGTCGCTACTCCCTAAACCCTAGTCCCTACTCCCTAAACCTTAGTCCCTACTCCCTAAACCTTAGTCCCTACTCCCTAAACCTTAGTCCCTACTCCCTAAACTCTAGTCCCTACTCCCTAAACCCTACTCCCTAAACCCTAGTCCCTACTCCCTAAACCCTAAACCCTACTTCCTAAACCTTAGACCCTAAACCTTAGACCCTAAACCCTATGCCCTATTCCCTAAACTCTAGTCCCTAAACCCTAGTCCCTACTCCCTAATCCCTAGTCCCTACTCCCTAAACCTTAGTCCCTACTCCCTAAACCTTAGTCCCTACTCCCTAAACTCTAGTCCCTACTCCCTAAACCCTAGTCCCTACTCCCTAAACCCTAGTCCCTACTCCCTAAACCCTACTTCCTAAACCTTAGACCCTAAACCTTAGACCCTAAACCCTATGCCCTATTCCCTAAACTCTAGTCCCTAAACCCTAGTCCCTACTCCCTAAACCCTAGTCCCTACTCCCTAAACCTTAGTCCCTACTCCCTAAACCTTAGTCCCTACTCCCTAAACCTTAGTCCCTAAACTCTAGTCCCTACTCCCTAAACCCTAGTCCCTACTCCCTAAACCCTAGTCCCTACTCCCTAAACCCTAGTCCCTACTCCCTAAACCTTAGTCCCTACTCCCTAAACCTTAGTCCCTACTCCCTAAACTCTAGTCCCTAAACCCTAAACCCTACTCCCTAAACCTTAGTCCCTACTCCCTAAACCCTAGTCCCTACTCCCTAAACCCTAGTCCCTACTCCCTAAACTCTAGTCCCTAAACCCTAAACCTTCAACCCTAAACCTTAGACCCTAAACCCTAGTCCCTACTCCCTAAACCCTAGTCCCTACTCCCTAAACCTTAGTCCCTACTCCCTAAACTCTGGTCCCTAAACCCTAGTCCCTAAACCCTAGTCCCTAAACCCTAGTCCCTACTCCCTAAACCCTAGTCCCTACTCCCTAAACCCTAGTCCCTACTCCCTAAACCTTCAACCCTAAACCTTAGACCCTAAACCCTAGTCCCTACTCCCTAAACCCTAGTCCCTACTCCCTAAACCTTCAACCCTAAACCTTAGACCCTAAACCCTAGTCCCTACTCCCTAAACCCTAGTCCCTACTCCCTAAACCCTAGTCCCTACTCCTTAGACCCTAGACGTTAGTGGAGGACGTTAGTGGAGGGCGTTAGTGGAGGGCGTTAGTGGAGGGCGTTAGTGGAGGGCGTTAGTGGAGGGCGTTAGTGGAGGACGTTAGTGGAGGACGTTAGTGGAGGACGTTAGTGTCGCAGGTCTGGAGGACGTTAGTGGAGGACGCTAGTGGAGGACGTTAGTGGAGGACGTTAGTGGAGGGCGCTAGTGGAGGACGTTAGTGGAGGACGTTAGTGGAGGACGTTAGTGGAGGACGTTAGTGGAGGACGCTAGTGGAGGACGTTAGTGGAGGACGTTAGTGGAGGACGTTAGTGGAGGACGTTAGTGGAGGACGTTAGTGGAGGGCGTTAGTGGAGGGCGTTAGTGGAGGGCGTTAGTGGAGGACGTTAGTGGAGGACGTTAGTGGAGGACGCTAGTGGAGGGCGCTAGTGGAGGACGTTAGTGGAGGACGTTAGTGGAGGACGTTAGTGGAGGACGTTAATGGAGGACGTTAGTGGAGGACGTTAGTGGAGGGCGTTAGTGGAGGACGTTAGTGGAGGACGTTAGTGGAGGACGTTAGTGTCGCAGGTCTGGAGGACGTTAGTGGAGGACGTTAGTGGAGGACGTTAGTGGAGGACGTTAGTGGAGGACGTTAGTGTCGCAGGTCTGGAGGACGTTAGTGGAGGACGTTAGTGGAGGACGTTAGTGGAGGACGTTAGTGGAGGACGTTAGTGTCGCAGGTCTGGAGGACGTTAGTGGAGGACGTTAGTGGAGGACGTTAGTGGAGGGCGTTAGTGGTGGGCGCTAGTGGAGGGCGTTAGTGGAGGACGTTAGTGGAGGACGTTAGTGGAGGGCGTTAGTGGAGGACGTTAGTGGAGGACGTTAGTGGAGGGCGTTAGTGGAGGACGTTAGTGGAGGACGTTAGTGGAGGACGCTAGTGGAGGACGCTAGTGGAGGACGTTAGTGGAGGACGTTAGTGGAGGACGCTAGTGGAGGACGTTAGTGGAGGACATTAGTGTCGCAGGTCTGGAGGACGTTAGTGGAGGACGTTAGTGGAGGACGTTAGTGTCGCAGGTCTGGAGGACGTTAGTGGAGGACGTTAGTGGAGGACGTTAGTGGAGGACGTTAGTGTCGCAGGTCTGGAGGACGTTAGTGGAGGACGTTAGTGGAGGACGTTAGTGGAGGACGTTAGTGGAGGACGTTAGTGTTGCAGGTCTGGAGGACGTTAGTGGAGGACGTTAGTGGAGGACGCTAGTGGAGGACGCTAGTGGAGGACGCTAGTGGAGGACGTTAGTGGAGGACGTTAGTGGAGGACGTTAGTGGAGGGCGTTAGTGGAGGGCGCTAGTGGAGGACGTTAGTGGAGGACGTTAGTGGAGGACGTTAGTGGAGGACGTTAGTGTCGCAGGTCTGGAGGACGTTAGTGGAGGACGTTAGTGGAGGACGTTAGTGGAGGACGTTAGTGGAGGACGTTAGTGTCGCAGGTCTGGAGGACGTTAGTGGAGGACGTTAGTGGAGGACGTTAGTGTCGCAGGTCTGGAGGACGTTAGTGGAGGACGTTAGTGGAGGACGTTAGTGGGTGGAGGTTAGTGGAGGGACGTTAGTGGAGGTCTGGAGGACGTTAGTGGAGGACGTGGAGGACGTTAGTGGAGGACGTTAGTGTCGCAGGTCTGGAGGACGTTAGTGGAGGACGTTAGTGGAGGAAGTTAGTGGAGGACGTTAGTGGAGGACGTTAGTGGAGGGCGCTAGTGGAGGACGTTAGTGGAGGACGTTAGTGGAGGACGTTAGTAGAGGACGTTAGTGGAGGACGTTAGTCGCAGGGAGGACGTTAGTGGAGGACGTTAGTGGAGGACGTTAGTGGAGGTCTGGAGGACGTTAGTGGAGGACGTTAGTGTGGAGGACGGACGCTAGGTGGAGGACGTTAGTGGAGGACGTTAGTGGAGGACGCTAGTGGAGGACGTTAGTGGAGGACGTTAGTGGAGGACGCTAGTGGAGGACGTTAGTGGAGGACGTTAGTGTCGCAGGTCTGGAGGACATTAGTGGAGGACGTTAGTGGAGGACGTTAATGGAGGACGTTAGTGGAGGACGTTAGTGGAGGACGTTAGTGGAGGACGTTAGTGGAGGGCGCTAGTGGAGGACGTTAGTGGAGGACGTTAGTGGAGGACGTTAGTGGAGGACGTTAGTGGAGGACGTTAGTGGAGGACGTTAGTGGAGGACGTTAGTGGAGGACGTTAGTGGAGGACGTTAGTGGAGGACGTTAGTGTCGCAGGTCTGGAGGACGTTAGTGGAGGACGTTAGTGGAGGACGTTAGTGGAGGACGTTAGTGTCGCAGGTCTGGAGGACGTTAGTGGAGGACGTTAGTGGAGGACGTTAGTGGAGGACGTTAGTGGAGGACGTTAGTGGAGGACGTTAGTGGAGGACGTTAGTGGAGGACGTTAGTGGAGGACGTTAGTGGAGGACGTTAGTGGAGGACGTTAGTGGAGGACGTTAGTGGAGGACGTTAGTGGAGGACGTTAGTGGAGGACGTTAGTGGAGGACGTTAGTGTCGCAGGTCTGGAGGACGTTAGTGGAGGACGTTAGTGGAGGACGTTAGTGTCGCCGGTCTGGAGGACGTTAGTGGAGGACGCTAGTGGAGGACGTTAGTGGAGGACGTTAGTGGAGGACGTTAGTGGAGGACGTTAGTGGAGGACGTTAGTGGAGGACGTTAGTGGAGGGAGGACGTTAGTGGAGGGGAGGACGTTAGTGGAGGACGTTAGTGGAGGACGTTAGTGGAGGACGTTAGCTAGTGGAGGACGTTAGTGGAGGACCAGGTCTGGAGGTGGAGGACGTTAGTGGAGGACGTTAGTGGGAGGACGTTAGTGGAGGACGCAGTGTCGCAGGTCTGGAGGACGTTAGTGGAGGACGTTAGTGGAGGACGTTAGTGGAGGACGTTAGTGGAGGACGTTAGTGGAGGCGTTAGTGGAGGAGTGGAGGACGTTAGTGGAGGACGTTAGTGGAGGGACGTTAGTGGAGGACGTTAGTGGAGGACGTTAGTGGAGGACGTTAGTGGAGTGGAGGTAGTGGAGGACGTTAGTGGAGGACGTTAGTGGAGGACGTTAGTGGAGGACGTTAGTGGAGGACGTTAGTGGAGGAGGTCTGGAGGACGTTAGTGGAGGACGTTAGTGGAGGACGTTAGTGGAGGACGTTAGTGTCGCAGGTTACTGGAGGACGTTAGTGGAGGACGTTAGTGGAGGACGCTAGTGGAGGACGCTAGTGGAGGACGTTAGTGGAGGACGTTAGTGGAGGACGTTAGTGGAGGACGTTAGTGGAGGGACGTTAGTGGAGGACGTTAGTGGAGGACGTTAGTGTCGCAGGTCTGGAGGACGTTAGTGGAGGACGTTAGTGGAGGACGTTAGTGTCGCAGGTCTGGAGGACGTTAGTGGAGGACGTTAGTGGAGGACGTTAGTGGAGGAGACGCAGGTCTGGAGGCGTTAGTGGAGGACGTTAGTGGAGGACGTTAGTGGAGGACGTTAGTGGAGGACGTTAGTGGAGGACGTTAGTGGAGGACGTTAGTGGAGGACGTTAGTGGAGGTCTGGAGGACGTTAGTGGAGGACGTTAGTGGAGGGTTAGTGACGCAGTGGAGGGCGCTAGTGGAGGACGTTAGTGGAGGACGTTAGTGGAGGACGTTAGTGTCGCAGGTCTGGAGGACGTTAGTGGAGGACGTTAGTGTCGCAGGTCTGGAGGACGTTAGTGGAGGACGTTAGTGGAGGACGTTAGTGGAGGACGTTAGTGGAGGACGTTAGTGGAGGACGTTAGTGGAGGACGTTAGTGGAGGACGTTAGTGGAGGGCGCTAGTGGAGGGCGCTAGTGGAGGACGTTAGTGGAGGGCGCTAGTGGAGGACGTTAGTGGAGGACGTTAGTCGCAGGAGAGGACGTCTAGTGGAGGACGTTAGTGGAGGACGTTAGTGGAGGACGTTAGGTCTGGAGGACGTTAGTGGAGGACGTTAGTGGAGGACGTTAGTGGAGGACGTTAGTGGAGGACGTTAGTGGAGGACGTTAGTGGAGGACGTTAGTGGAGGACGTTGGAGGGAGGACGTTAGTGTCGAGGTCTGGAGGACGTTAGTGGAGGACGTTAGTGGAGGACGTTAGTGGAGGACGTTAGTGGAGGACGTTAGTGGAGGGCGTTAGTGGAGGACGCTAGTGGAGGACGTTAGTGGAGGACGTTAGTGGAGGACGTTAGTGGAGGACGTTAGTGGAGGACGTTAGTGGAGGTCTGGAGTGGAGGCGTTAGTGGAGGACGTTAGTGGAGGACGTTAGTGGAGGACGTTAGTGTCGCAGGTCTGGAGGACGTTAGTGGAGGACGTTAGTGGAGGACGTTAGTGGAGGACGTTAGTGGAGGACGTTAGTGGAGGACGTTAGTGTCGCAGGTCTGGAGGACGTTAGTGGAGGACGTTAGTGGAGGACGTTAGTGGAGGACGTTGGAGTGACGTTAGTGGAGGTCTGGAGGACGTTAGTGGAGGACGTTAGTGGAGGACGTTAGTGGAGGACGTTAGTGGAGGACGTTAGTGGAGGACGTTAGTGGAGGACGTTAGTGGAGGACGTTAGTGGAGGACGTGGAGTGGAGGACGTTAGTGGAGGACGTTAGTGGAGGACGTTAGTGGAGGACGCGTGGAGGACGTGTCGCAGGTCTGGAGGACGTTAGTGGAGGACGTTAGTGGAGGACGCTAGTGGAGGACGTTAGTGGAGGACGTTAGTGGAGGACGTTAGTGGAGGACGTTAGTGGAGGACGTTAGTGGAGGACGTTAGTGGAGGACGTTAGTGGAGGACGTTAGTGGAGGACGTTAGTGGAGGACGTTAGTGGAGGCGTTAGTGGAGGACGTTAGTGGAGGACGTTAGTGGAGGACGTTAGTGGAGACGTTAGTGGAGGACGTTAGTGGAGGACGTTAGTGGAGGACGTTAGTGGAGGACGTAGTGGAGGGACGTTAGTGGAGGACGTTAGTGGAGGACGTTAGTGGAGGACGTTAGTGGAGGACGTTAGTGGAGGACGTTAGTGGAGGACGTTAGTGGAGGACGTTAGTGGAGGACGTGGAGGACGTTAGTGGAGGACGTTAGTGGAGGACGTTAGTGGAGGACGTTAGTGGAGGACGTTAGTGGAGGACGTTAGTGGAGGACGGTCTGGAGGACGTTAGTGGAGGACGTTAGTGGAGGACGTTAGTGGAGGACGTTAGTGGAGGACGTTAGTGGAGGACGTTAGTGGAGGACGTTAGTGGAGGACGTTAGTGGAGGACGTTAGTGGAGGACGTTAGTGGAGGACGTTAGTGGAGGACGTTAGTGGAGGACGTTAGTGGAGGACGTTAGTGTCGCAGGTCTGGAGGACGTTAGTGGAGGACGTTAGTGGAGGACGTTAGTGGAGGACGTTAGTGGAGGACGTTAGTGGAGGTCTGGAGGTCTGGAGGACGTTAGTGGAGGAGGACGTTAGTGGAGGACGTTAGTGGAGGACGTTAGTGGAGGACGTTAGTGGAGGACGTTAGTGGAGGGAGGTCTGGAGGACGTTAGTGGAGGACGTTAGTGGAGGACGTTAGTGGAGGGCGTTAGTGGAGGACGCTAGTGGAGGGCGTTAGTGGAGGACGTTAGTGGAGGACGTTAGTGGAGGACGTTAGTGGAGGACGTTAGTGGAGGACGTTAGTGGAGGGCGTTAGTGGAGGGCGTTAGTGGAGGACGTTAGTGGAGGACGCTAGTGGAGGACGTAGTGGAGGACGTTAGTGGAGGACGTTAGTGGAGGACGTTAGTGGAGGACGAGTGGAGGACGCTAGTGGAGGACGTTAGTGGAGGACGTTAGTGTCGCAGGTCTGGAGGACGTTAGTGGAGGACGTTAGTGGAGGACGTTAGTGTCGCAGGTCTGGAGGACGTTAGTGGAGGACGTTAGTGGAGGACGTTAGTGGAGGACGTTAGTGTCGAAGGTCTGGAGGACGTTAGTGGAGGACGTTAGTGGAGGACGTTAGTGTTGCAGGTCTGGAGGACGTTAGTGGAGGACGTTAGTGGAGGACGTTAGTGGAGGACGTTAGTGGAGGACGTTAGTGGAGGACGTTAGTGGAGGACGTTAGTGGAGGGCGTTAGTGGAGGGCGTTAGTGGAGGACGTTAGTGGAGGACGTTAGTGGAGGACGTTAGTGGAGGACGTTAGTGGAGGACGTTAGTGTCGCAGGTCTGGAGGACGTTAGTGGAGGACGTTAGTGGAGGACGTTAGTGGAGGACGTTAGTGGAGACGTCTAGGAGGACGTTAGTGGAGGACGTTAGTGGAGGACGTTAGTGGAGGACGTTAGTGGAGGTCTGGAGGACGTTAGTGGAGGACGTTAGTGGAGGACGTTAGTGGAGGACGTTAGTGGAGGACGTTAGTGGAGGACGTTAGTGGAGGACGCTAGTGGAGGACGTTAGTGGAGGACGTTAGTGGAGGACGTTAGTGGAGGACGTTAGTGGAGGACGTTAGTGGAGGACGTTAGTGGAGGACGTTAGTGTCGCAGGTCTGGAGGACGTTAGTGGAGGACGTTAGTGTCGCAGGTCTGGAGGACGTTAGTGGAGGACGTTATTGGAGGACGTTAGTGGAGGACGCTAGTGGAGGACGCTAGTGGAGGACGTTAGTGGAGGACGTTAGTGGAGGACGCTAGTGGAGGACGTTAGTGGAGGACGTTAGTGTCGCAGGTCTGGAGGACATTAGTGGAGGACGTTAGTGGAGGACGTTAATGGAGGACGTTAGTGGAGGACGCTAGTGGAGGACGCTAGTGGAGGACGTTAGTGGAGGACGTTAGTGGAGGACGTTAGTGTCGCAGGTCTGGAGGACATTAGTGGAGGACGTTAGTGGAGGACGTTAGTGGAGGACGTTAGTGGAGGACGTTAGTGGAGGACGTTAGTGGAGGACGTTAGTGGAGGACGCTAGTGGAGGACGTTAGTGGAGGACGTTAGTGTCGCAGGTCTGGAGGACATTAGTGGAGGACGTTAGTGGAGGACGTTAGTGGAGGACGTTAGTGGAGGACGTTAGTGGAGGACGTTAGTGGAGGACGTTAGTGGAGGACGCTAGTGGAGGACGTTAGTGGAGGACGTTAGTGTCGCAGGTCTGGAGGACATTAGTGGAGGACGTTAGTGGAGGACGTTAATGGAGGACGTTAGTGGAGGACGCTTTTGGAGGACGTTAGTGGAGGACGTTAGTGGAGGACGCTAGTGGAGGACGTTAGTGGAGGACGTTAGTGTCGCAGGTCTGGAGGACATTAGTGGAGGACGTTAGTGGAGGACGTTAGTGGAGGACGTTAGTGGAGGACGTTAGTGGAGGACGTTAGTGTCGCAGGTCTGGAGGACGTTAGTGGAGGACGTTAGTGGAGGACGTTAGTGGAGGACGTTAGTGGAGGACGTTAGTGGAGGACGTTAGTGGAGGACGCTAGTGGAGGACGTTAGTGGAGTGGAGGACGTTAGTGGAGGACGTTAGTGGAGGACGCGTTAGGTCTGGAGGACGTTAGTGGAGGACGCGTTAGTGGAGGACGTTAGTGGAGGACGTTAGTGGAGGACGCGTTAGTGGAGGACGTTAGTGGAGGACGTTAGTGGAGGACGTTAGTGGAGGACGTTAGTGGAGGACGTTAGTGGAGGACGTTAGTGGAGGACGCTAGTGGAGGACGTTAGTGGAGGACGTTAGTGGAGGACGCTAGTGGAGGACGTTAGTGGAGGACGTTAGTGTCGCAGGTCTGGAGGACGTTAGTGGAGGACGTTAGTGGAGGACGTTAGTGTCGCAGGTCTGGAGGACGTTAGTGGAGGACGTTAGTGGAGGACGTTAGTGGAGGACGTTAGTGTCGCAGGTCTGGAGGACGTTAGTGGAGGACGTTAGTGGAGGACGTTAGTGGAGGACGTTAGTGGAGGTCTGGAGGACGTTAGTGGAGGACGTTAGTGGAGGACGCTAGTGGAGGACGTTAGTGGAGGACGTTAGTGGAGGACGTTAGTGGAGGACGTTAGTGGAGGGCGTTAGTGGAGGACGTTAGTGGAGGACGTTAGTGGAGGACGTTAGTGGAGGACGTTAGTGGAGGACGTTAGTGGAGGACGTTAGTGGAGGACAGGTCGCAGGTGGAGGACGTTAGTGGAGGACGTTAGTGGAGGACGTTAGTGGAGGACGTTAGTGGAGGTCTAGTGGAGGACGTTAGTGGAGGACGTTAGTGGAGGACGCTAGTGGAGGACGTTAGTGGAGGACGTTAGTGTCGGAGGTCTGGACGTTAGGACGTTAGTGGAGGACGTTAGTGGAGGACGTTAGTGGAGGACGTTAGTGGAGGACGTTAGTGGAGGACGTTAGTGGAGGACGTTAGTGGAGGACGGACGTGGAGGACGTTAGTGGAGGACGTTAGTGGAGGACGTTAGTGGAGGACGTTAGTGGTGGAGGACGTTAGTGGAGGTCTGGAGGACGTTAGTGGAGGACGTTAGTGTCGCAGGTCTGGAGGACGTTAGTGGAGGACGTTAGTGGAGGACGTTAGTGGAGGACGCTAGTGGAGGACGCTAGTGGAGGACGCTAGTGGAGGACGTTAGTGGAGGACGTTAGTGGAGGACGTTAGTGGAGGACGTTAGTGGAGGACGTTAGTGGAGGACGTTAGTGGAGGGCGCTAGTGGAGGACGTTAGTGGAGCAGGTAGTGGAGGACGTTAGTGGAGGACGTTAGTGGAGGACGTTAGTGGAGGACGTTAGTGGAGTGACGCAGGTCTGGAGGACGTTAGTGGAGGACGTTAGTGGAGGACGTTAGTGGAGGTCTGGAGGACGTTAGTGGAGGACGTTAGTGGAGGACGTTAGTGGAGGACGTTAGTGGAGGACGTTGGTGGAGGACGTTAGTGGAGGACGTTAGTGGAGGACGTTAGTGGAGGACGTTAGTGGAGGACGTTAGTGGAGGCGTTAGTGGAGGGCGCTAGTGGAGGACGTTAGTGGAGGACGTTAGTGTCGCAGGTCTGGAGGACGTTAGTGGAGGACGTTAGTGTCGCAGGTCTGGAGGACGTTAGTGGAGGACGTTAGTGGAGGACGTTAGTGTCGCAGGTCTGGAGGACGTTAGTGGAGGACGTTAGTGGAGGACGTTAGTGGAGGACGTTAGTGGAGGACGTTAGTGGAGGACGTTAGTGGAGGACGTTAGTGGAGGACGTTAGTGGAGGACGTTAGTGGAGGGCGCTAGTGGAGGACGTTAGTGGAGGACGTTAGTGGAGGACGTTAGTGGAGGACGTTAGTGGAGGACGTTAGTGTCGCAGGTCTGGAGGACGTTAGTGGAGGACGTTAGTCGCAGGTCTGGAGGACGTTAGTGGAGGTAGTGGAGGACGCAGTCTGGAGGACGTTAGTGGAGGACGTTAGTGGAGGACGTTAGTGGAGGACGTTAGTGGAGGACGTTAGTGGAGGACGTTAGTGGAGGACGTTAGTGGAGGACGTTAGTGGAGGACTAGTGGAGGACGTTAGTGGAGGACGTTAGTGGAGGACGCAGGTCTGGAGGACGTTAGTGGAGGACGTTAGTGGTTAGTGGAGGACGTTAGTGGAGGCAGGTCTGGAGGACGTTAGTGGAGGACGTTAGTGGAGGACGTTAGTGGAGGACGTTAGTGTCGCAGGTCTGGAGGACGTTAGTGGAGGACGTTAGTGGAGGACGTTAGTGGAGGACGTTAGTGGAGGACGTTAGTGGAGGTAGTGGAGGACGTTAGTGACGAGGTCTGGGACGTTAGTGGAGGACGTTAGTGGAGGACGCTAGTGGAGGACGTTAGTGGAGGACGTTAGTGGAGGACGTTAGTGGAGGACGTTAGTGGAGGACGAGGACGTGGAGGACGTTAGTGGAGGACGTTAGTGGAGGACGTTAGTGGAGGACGTTAGTGGAGGTCTGGAGGACGTTAGTGGAGGACGTTAGTGGAGGACGTTAGTGGAGGACGCTAGTGGAGGACGTTAGTGGAGGACGTTAGTGGAGGTCTGGAGGACGTTAGTGGAGGACGTTAGTGGAGGACGTTAGTGGAGGACGTTAGTGGAGGACGTTAGTGGAGGACGTTAGTGTCGCAGGTCTGGAGGACGTTAGTGGAGGACGTTAGTGGAGGACGTGGAGGGCGTTAGTGGAGGACGTTAGTGGAGGACGTTAGTGGAGGACGTTAGTGGAGGACGTTAGTGGAGGACGTTAGTGGAGGACGTTAGTGGAGGACGTTAGTGGAGGACGTTAGTGGAGGACGTTAGTGGAGGACGTTAGTGGAGGACGTTAGTGGAGGACGAGTGGAGGACGTTAGTGGAGGACGTTAGTGGAGGACGTTAGTGGGAGTGGAGGACGTTAGTGGAGGACGCTAGTGGAGGACGTTAGTGGAGGACATTAGTGTCGCAGGTCTGGAGGACGTTAGTGGAGGACGTTAGTGGAGGACGTTAGTGGAGGTCTGGAGGACGTTAGTGGAGGACGTTAGTGGAGGACGTTAGTGGAGGACGTTAGTGGAGGACGTAGTGGAGGACGTTAGTGGAGGACGTTAGTGGAGGACGTTAGTGGAGGACGTTAGTGGCAGGTCTGGAGGACGTTAGTGGAGGACGTTAGTGGAGGACGTTAGTGGAGGACGTAGTGGAGGACGTTAGTGGAGGACGTTAGTGGAGGACGTTAGTGGAGGACGTTAGTGGAGGACGTTAGTGGAGGACGTTAGTGGAGGACGTTAGTGGAGGACGTTAGTGGAGGACGTGGAGAGGACGTTAGTGGAGGACGTTAGTGGAGGACGTTAGTGGAGGTCTGGAGGACGTTAGTGGAGGACGTTAGTGGAGGACGTTAGTGGAGGACGTTAGTGTCGCAGGTCTGGAGGACGTTAGTGGAGGACGTTAGTGGAGGACGTTAGTGGAGGACGTTAGTGGAGGACGTTAGTGGAGGACGTGTCGCAGGTCTGACGAGGACGTTAGTGGAGGGACGTTAGTGGAGGACGTTAGTGGAGGACGTTAGTGGAGGACGTTAGTGGAGGACGTTAGTGGAGGGCTAGTGGAGGACGTTAGTGGAGGACGTTAGTGGAGGACGGTCTGGAGGACGTTAGTGGAGGTCTGGAGGACGTTAGTGGAGGACGTTAGTGTCGCAGGTCTGGAGGACGTTAGTGGAGGACGTGGAGGACGTTAGTGGAGGACTAGTGGACGTTAGTGGAGGACGTTAGTGGAGGACGCTAGTGGAGGACGTTAGTGGAGGACGTTAGTGGGAGGACGTTAGTGGAGGACGTTAGTGGAGGACGTTAGTGTCGCAGGTCTGGAGGACGTTAGTGGAGGACGTTAGTGGAGGACGTTAGTGGAGGACGTTAGTGGAGGACGTTAGTGGGAGGACGTTAGTGGAGGACGTTAGTGGAGGACGTTAGTGTGGAGGAGGTCTGGAGGACGTTAGTGGAGGACGTTAGTGGAGGACGTTAGTGGAGGACGGTAGTGGAGGACGTTAGTGGAGGACGTTAGTGGAGGACGTTAGTGGAGGACGTTAGTGGAGGTCTGGAGGACGTTAGTGGAGGACGTTAGTGGAGGACGTTAGTGGAGGACGTTAGTGGAGGACGTTAGTGGAGGACGTTAGTGGAGGACGTTAGTGGAGGACGTTAGTGGAGGACGTTAGTGGAGGAGGACGTTAGTGGAGGACGTTAGTGTCGCAGGTCTGGAGGACATTAGTGGAGGACGTTAGTGGAGGACGTTAGTGGAGGACGTTAGTGGAGGACGCTAGTGGAGGACGTTAGTGGAGGACGTTAGTGGAGGACGTTAGTGGAGGACGCTAGTGGAGGACGTTAGTGGAGGACGTTAGTGTCGCAGGTCTGGAGGACATTAGTGGAGGACGTTAGTGGAGGACGTTAATGGAGGACGTTAGTGGAGGACGCTAGTGGAGGACGTTAGTGGAGGACGTTAGTGAGGAGGTCTGGAGAGGACATTAGTGGAGGACGTTAGTGGAGGACGTTAGTGTGGAGGACGTTAGTGGAGGGCGTTAGTGGAGGAGGACGTTAGTGACGAGTGGAGGACGTTAGTGGAGGACGCTAGTGGAGGACGTTAGTGGAGGACGTTAGTGTCGCAGGTCTGGAGGACATTAGTGGAGGACGTTAGTGGAGGACGTTAGTGGAGGACGTTAGTGGAGGACGTTAGTGGAGGACGTTAGTGGAGGGCGCTAGTGGAGGACGTTAGTGGAGGACGTTAGTGGAGGACGCAGTGGAGGACGCGTTAGTGGTAGTGGAGGACGTTAGTGGAGGACGTTAGTGGAGGACGCTAGTGGAGGACGTTAGTGGAGCAGGTCTGGAGGACGTTAGTGGAGGACGTTAGTGGAGGACGTTAGTGGAGGACGTTAGTGGACGTTAGTGACGCAGGTCTGGAGGAGGACGCGTTAGTGGAGGACGTTAGTGGAGGACGTTAGTGGAGGACGTTAGTGGAGGACGTTAGTGGAGGACGTTAGTGGAGGACGCTAGTGGAGGACGTTAGTGGAGGACGTTAGTGGAGGACGTTAGTGGAGGACGTTAGTGGAGGACGTTAGTGGAGGACGTTAGTGGAGGACGTTAGTGGAGGACGTTAGTGGAGGACGCAGTGGAGGACGTTAGTGGAGGACGTTAGTGGAGGGCGTTAGTGGAGGACGTTAGTGGAGGACGTTAGTGGAGGACGTTAGTGTCGCAGGTCTGGAGGACGTTAGTGGAGGACGTTAGTGGAGGACGTTAGTGTCGCAGGTCTGGAGGACGTTAGTGGAGGACGTTAGTGGAGGACGTTAGTGGAGGACGTTAGTGGAGGACGTTAGTGGAGGACGTTAGTGGAGGACGTTAGTGGAGGACGGTGTCGAGGTCTGGAGGACGTTAGTGGAGGACGTTAGTGGAGGACGTTCTGGAGGACGTTAGTGGAGGAGAGGACGTTAGTGGAGGACGTTAGTGGAGGACGTTAGTGGAGGACGTTAGTGGAGGACGTTAGTGGAGGACGTTAGTGGAGGACGTTAGTGTCGCAGGTCTGGAGGACGTTAGTGGAGGACGTTAGTGGAGGACGTTAGTGGAGGACGTTAGTGGAGGACGTTAGTGGAGGACGCTAGTGGAGGACGTTAGTGGAGGACGTTAGTGGAGGACGCTAGTGGAGGACGTGGAGTCTGGAGGACGTTAGTGTCGCAGGTCTGGAGGACATTAGTGGAGTACGTTAGTGGAGGACGTTAATGGAGGACGTTAGTGGAGGACGCGTTAGTGGAGGACGTTAGTGGAGGACGTTAGTGTCGCAGGTCTGGAGGACGTTAGTGGAGGACGTTAGTGGAGGACGTTAGTGGAGGACGTTAGTGGAGGACGTTAGTGGAGGACGTTAGTGGAGGACGTTAGTGGAGGACGTTAGTGGAGGACGCTAGTGGAGGACGTTAGTGGAGGACGTTAGTGTCGCAGGTCTGGAGGACGTTAGTGGAGGACGTTAGTGGAGGACGTTAGTGGAGGACGTTAGTGGAGGACGTTAGTGGAGGACGTTAGTGGAGGACGTTAGTGGAGGACGTTAGTGGAGGGCGTTAGTGGAGGACGTTAGTGGAGGACGTTAGTGGAGGACGTTAGTGGAGGACGTTAGTGGAGGACGTTAGTGGAGGACGTTAGTGGAGGACGTTAGTGGAGGACGTGTCGCAGGTCTGGAGGACGTTAGTGGAGGACGTTAGTGGAGGACGTTAGTGTAGAGGTCGTTAGTGGAGGACGTTAGTGGAGGGTCTAGGAGGACGTTAGTGGAGGACGTTAGTGGAGGACGTTAGTGGAGGACGTTAGTGGAGGACGTTAGTGGAGGACGCTAGTGGAGGACGTTAGTGGAGGACGTTAGTGGAGGACGTTAGTGGAGGACGTTAGTGGAGGACGTTAGTGGAGGACGTTAGTGGAGGACGTTAGTGGAGGACGTTAGTGGAGGACGTTAGTGGAGGACGTTAGTGGAGGACGTTAGTGGAGGACGTTAGTGGAGGGCGTTAGTGGAGGACGCAGGAGGACGTTAGTGGAGGACGTTAGTGGAGGACGTTAGTGTCGCAGGTCTGGAGGACGTTAGTGGAGGACGTTAGTGGAGGAGGTGTGGGACGTGGAGTGTCGCAGGTCTGGAGGACGTTAGTGGAGGACGTTAGTGGAGGACGTTAGTGGAGGAGTTAGTGGAGGACGTTAGTGGAGGACGTTAGTGGAGGACGTTAGTGGAGGACGTTAGTGGAGGACGTTAGTGGAGGGCGCTAGTGGAGGACGTTAGTGGAGGCGTTAGTGGAGGTCGCAGGTCTGGAGGACGTTAGTGGGGACGTTAGTGTCGCAGGTCTGGAGGACGTTGGAGTGGAGGACGTTAGTGGAGGACGTTAGTGTCGAGGTCTAGTGGAGGACGTTAGTGGAGGACGTTAGTGGAGGACGTTAGTGGAGGACGTTAGTGGAGGACGTTAGTGGAGGACGTTAGTGGAGGACGTTAGTGGAGGACGTTAGTGGAGGGCTGGAGGACGTTAGTGGAGGACGTTAGTGGAGGACGTAGTGGAGGACGTTAGTGGAGGACGTTAGTGGAGGACGTTAGTGGAGGACGGAGGACGTGGAGGACGTTAGTGGAGGACGTTAGTGTCGCAGGTCTGGAGGACGTTAGTGGAGGACGTTAGTGGAGGAGGACGTTAGTGGAGGTCTGGAGGACGTTAGTGGAGGACGTTAGTGGAGGACGTTAGTGGAGGACGTTAGTGGAGGGCAGTGGAGGACGTTAGTGGAGGACGTTAGTGGAGGACGTTAGTGGAGGACGTTAGTGGAGGACGTTAGTGGAGGACGCTAGTGGAGGACGTTAGTGGAGGACGTTAGTGTCGGAGGTCTGGAGGACGTTAGTGGAGGACGTTAGTGGAGGACGTTAGTGGAGGACGTTAGTGGAGGTCTGGAGGACGTTAGTGGAGGACGTTAGTGGAGGACGTTAGTGGAGGACGTTAGTGTCGCAGGTCTGGAGGACGTTAGTGGAGGACGTTAGTGGAGGACGTTAGTGGAGGACGTTAGTGGAGGACGTTAGTGGAGGACGTCTGGAGGACGTTAGTGGAGGAGGACGTTAGTGGAGGACGTTAGTGGAGGACGTTAGTGGAGGACGTTAGTGGAGGACGTGGAGGACGTTAGTGGAGGACGTCGCAGGGAGGACGTTAGTGGAGGACGTTAGTGGAGGGCGTTAGGTCTGGAGGACGTTAGTGGAGGACGTTAGTGGAGGACGTTAGTGGAGGACGTTAGTGTCGCAGGTCTGGAGGACGTTAGTGGAGGACGTTAGTGGAGGACGTTAGTGGAGGACGTTAGTGGAGGACGTTAGTGAGGACAGGTCTGGAGGACGTTAGTGGAGGACGTTAGTGGAGGACGTTAGTGGAGGACGTTAGTGTCGCAGGTCTGGAGGACGTTAGTGGAGGACGTTAGTGGAGGACGTTAGTGGAGGACGCGTAGTGGAGGTGGAGGACGTTAGTGGAGGACGTTAGTGGAGGACGTTAGTGGAGGACGTTAGTGGAGGACGTTAGTGGAGGACGTTAGTGGAGTGGAGGACGTTAGTGTGGAGGACGTTAGTGGAGGACGTTAGTGGAGGTCTGGAGGACGTTAGTGGAGGACGTTAGTGTCGCAGGTCTGGAGGACGTTAGTGGAGGACGTTATTGGAGGACGTTAGTGGAGGACGCTAGTGGAGGACGCTAGTGGAGGACGTTAGTGGAGGACGTTAGTGGAGGACGCTAGTGGAGGACGTTAGTGGAGGACGTTAGTGTCGCAGGTCTGGAGGACATTAGTGGAGGACGTTAGTGGAGGACGTTAATGGAGGACGTTAGTGGAGGACGCTAGTGGAGGACGCTAGTGGAGGACGTTAGTGGAGGACGTTAGTGTCGCAGGTCTGGAGGACATTAGTGGAGGACGTTAGTGGAGGACGTTAGTGGAGGACGTTAGTGGAGGACGTTAGTGGAGGACGTTAGTGGAGGACGTTAGTGGAGGACGCTAGTGGAGTGGAGGACGTTAGTGGAGGACGTTAGTGTCGCAGGTCTGGAGGACGTTAGTGGAGGACGTTAGTGGAGGACGTTAGTGGAGGACGTTAGTGGAGGACGTTAGTGGAGGACGTTAGTGGAGGACGCTAGTGGAGGACGTTAGTGGAGGACGTTAGTGGAGGACGTTAGTGGAGGACGGAGGTGTGGAGGTCTGGAGGACGTTAGTGGAGGACGTTAGTGGAGGACGTTAGTGGAGGACGTGGAGGAGTGGAGGACGTTAGTGGAGGACGTTAGTGGAGGACGTTAGTGGAGGACGTTAGTGGAGGACGTTAGTGGAGGGCGCTAGTGGAGGACGTTAGTGGAGGACGTTAGTGGAGGACGTTAGTGGAGGACGTTAGTGGAGGACGTTAGTGGAGGACGTTAGTGTCGCAGGTCTGGAGGACGTTAGTGGAGGACGTTAGTGTCGCAGGTCTGGAGGACGTTAGTGGAGGACGTTATTGGAGGACGTTAGTGGAGGACGTTAGTGGAGGACGCTAGTGGAGGACGTTAGTGGAGGACGTTAGTGGAGGACGCTAGTGGAGGACGTTAGTGGAGGACGTTAGTGTCGCAGGTCTGGAGGACATTAGTGGAGGACGTTAGTGGAGGACGTTAGTGGAGGACGTTAGTGGAGGACGTTAGTGGAGGACGCTAGTGGAGGACGTTAGTGGAGGACGTTAGTGTCGCAGGTCTGGAGGACATTAGTGGAGGACGTTAGTGGAGGACGTTAGTGGAGGACGTTAGTGGAGGACGCTAGTGGAGGACGTTAGTGGAGGACGTTAGTGGAGGACGTTAGTGGAGGACGTTAGTGTCGCAGGTCTGGAGGACATTAGTGGAGGACGTTAGTGGAGGACGTTAATGGAGGACGTTAGTGGAGGACGCTAGTGGAGGACGCTAGTGGAGGACGTTAGTGGAGGACGTTAGTGGAGGTCGCTAGTGGAGGACGTTAGTGGAGGACGTTAGTGTCGCAGGTCTGGAGGACATTAGTGGAGGACGTTAGTGGAGGACGTTAATGGAGGACGTTAGTGGAGGACGTTAGTGGAGGACGTTAGTGGAGGACGTTAGTGGAGGACGCTAGTGGAGGACGTTAGTGGAGGACGTTAGTGTCGCAGGTCTGGAGGACATTAGTGGAGTACGTTAGTGGAGGACGTTAATGGAGGACGTTAGTGGAGGACGCTAGTGGAGGACGTTAGTGGAGGACGTTAGTGTCGCAGGTCTGGAGGACATTAGTGGAGGACGTTAGTGGAGGACGTTAGTGGAGGACGTTAGTGGAGGACGTTAGTGGAGGACGTTAGTGGAGGGCGCTAGTGGAGGACGTTAGTGGAGGACGCTAGTGGAGGACGTTAGTGGAGGACGTTAGTGGAGGACGCTAGTGGAGGACGTTAGTGGAGGACGTTAGTGTCGCAGGTCTGGAGGACGTTAGTGGAGGACGTTAGTGGAGGACGTTAATGGAGGACGTTAGTGGAGGACGTTAGTGGAGGACGTTAGTGGAGGACGTTAGTGGAGGACGTTAGTGGAGGACGTTAGTGGAGGACGTTAGTGGAGGACGTTAGTGGAGGACGTTAGTGGAGGACGTTAGTGGAGGACGTTAGTGGAGGACGTTAGTGGAGGACGTTAGTGTCGCAGGTCTGGAGGACGTTAGTGGAGGACGTTAGTGGAGGACGTTAGTAGAGGACGTTAGTGACGCAGGTCTGGAGGACGTTAGTGGAGGACGTTAGTGGAGGACGTTAGTGGAGGACGCTAGTGGAGGACGCTAGTGGAGGACGTTAGTGGAGGACGTTAGTGGAGGACGTTAGTGGAGGACGTTAGTGGAGGACGTTAGTGGAGGACGTTAGTGGAGGACGTTAGTGGAGGACGTTAGTGGAGGACGTTAGTGGAGGACGTTAGTGGAGGACGTTAGTGGAGGACGTTAGTGGAGGACGTTAGTGGAGGACGTTAGTGGAGGACGTTAGTGTCGCAGGTCTGGAGGACGTTAGTGGAGGACGTTAGTGGAGGACGTTAGTGGAGGACGTTAGTGTCGCAGGTCTGGAGGACGTTAGTGGAGGACGCTAGTGGAGGACGCTAGTGGAGGACGCTAGTGGAGGACGTTAGTGGAGGACGTTAGTGGAGGACGTTAGTGGAGGACGTTAGTGGAGGACGTTAGTGGAGGACGTTAGTGGAGGACGTTAGTGGAGGACGCAGTCTGGAGGACGTTAGTGGAGGACGCTAGTGGAGGACGCTAGTGGAGGACGTTAGTGGAGGACGTTAGTGGAGGACGTTAGTGGAGGCGTTAGGTCTGGAGGACGTTAGTGGAGGACGTTAGTGGAGGACGTTAGAGTGGAGGACGTTAGTGGAGGACGTTAGTGGAGGACGTTAGTGGAGGACGTTAGTGGAGGTCTGGAGGACGGAGACGCAGGAGGCGTTAGTGGAGGACGTTAGTGGAGGACGTTAGTGGAGGACGTTAGTGGAGGACGTTAGTGGAGGACGTTAGTGGAGGACGTTAGTGGAGGACGTTAGTGGAGGACGTTAGTGGAGGACGTTAGTGGAGGGAGGACGTTAGTGGAGGACGTTAGTGGAGGACGTAGTGGAGGACGTTAGTGGAGGACGTTAGTGGAGGACGTTAGTGTCGAGGTCTGGAGGACGTTAGTGGAGGACGTTAGTGGAGGACGTTAGTGTCGCAGGAGGAGGCGTTGGAGGAGGTTAGTGGAGGACGTTAGTGGAGGACGTTAGTGGAGGACGTTAGTGGAGGACGTTAGTGGAGGACGTTAGTGGAGGACGTTAGTGGAGGACGTTAGTGGAGGACGTCGCAGTCTGGAGGACGTTAGTGGAGGACGTTAGTGGAGGACGTTAGTGGAGGACGTTAGTGGAGGACGTTAGTGGAGGACGTTAGTGGAGGACGTTAGTGGAGGACGTTAGTGGAGGACGTTAGTGGAGGACGTTAGTGGAGGACGTTAGTGGAGGACGTTAGTGGAGGACGTTAGTGGAGGACGCAGGTCTGGAGGACGTTAGTGGAGGACGTTAGTGGAGGACGTTAGTGGAGGACGTTAGTGGAGGACGTTGGAGTGTGCAGGTGGAGGACGTAGTGGAGGACGTTAGTGTCGCAGGTCTGGAGGACGTTAGTGGAGGACGTTAGTGGAGGACGTTAGTGGAGGACGTTAGTGGAGGACGTTAGTGGAGGACGTTAGTGGAGGACGTTAGTGGAGGACGTTAGTTAGTGGAGGACGTTAGTGGAGGACGTTAGTGGAGGACGTTAGTGGAGGACGGACATTAGTGCGTTAGTGGAGGACGTTAGTGGAGGACGTTAGGAGGTCTGGAGGACGTTAGTGGAGGACGTTAGGTCGCAGGTCTGGAGGACGTTAGTGGAGGACGTTAGTGGAGGACGTTAGTGGAGGACGTAGTGGACGCTAGTGGAGGACGTTAGTGGAGGACGTTAGTGGAGGACGTTAGTGAGGGCGTTAGTGGAGGACGTTAGTGGTCGCAGGTCTGGAGGACGTTAGTGGAGGACGTGTCGCAGGTCTGGAGGACGTTAGTGGAGGACGTTAGTGGAGGACGTTAGTGGAGGACGTTAGTGGAGGACGTTAGTGGAGGACGTTAGTGGAGGACGCTAGTGGAGGACGTTAGTGGAGGACGTTAGTGTTAGTGGAGGACGTTAGTGGAGGGCGTTAGTGGAGGACGTTATTGGAGGACGTTGTGGAGTGGAGGACGTTAGTGGAGGACGTTAGTGGAGGACGTTAGTGGAGGACGTTAGTGAGGACGCAGGTCTGGAGGACGTTAGTGGAGGACGTTAGTGGAGGACGTTAGTGGAGGACGTTAGTGAGGGGCTAGTGGAGGGTCTGGAGGACGTTAGTGGAGGACGTTAGTGGAGGACGTTAGTGTCGCAGGTCTGGAGGACGTTAGTGGAGGACGTTAGTGGAGGACGTTAGTAGAGGACGTTAGTGGAGGACGTTAGTGGAGGACGCTAGTGGAGGACGTTAGTGGAGGACGTTAGTGGAGGACGTTAGTGGAGGGCGCTAGTGGAGGACGTTAGTGGAGGACGTTAGTGGAGGACGTTAGTGGAGGACGTTAGTGTCGCAGGTCTGGAGGACGCTAGTGGAGGAGTGGAGGACGCTAGTGGAGGACGTTAGTGGAGGACGTTAACAAGTTCCCCAGACTTTTATTCATCTTTCTGTTAACAAGTTCCCCAGGCTTTTACTAATCTTTCTGTTAACAAGTTTCCCAGGCTTTTAATCATCTTTCTGTTAACACGTTCCCCAGGCTTTTAATCATCTTTCTGTTAACAAGTTCCCCAGGCTTTTATTCATCTTTCTGTTAACAAGTTCCCCAGGCTTTTAATCATCTTTCTGTTAACAAGTTCCCCAGGCTTTTAATCATCTTTCTGTTAACAAGTTCCCCAGGCTTTTATTCATATTTCTGTTAACAAGTTCCCCAGGCTTTTATTCATCTTTCTGTTAACAAGTTCCCCAGGCTTTTATTCATCTTTCTGTTAACAAGTTCCCCAGGCTTTTAATAATCTTTCTGTTAACAAGTTCCCCAGGCTTTTAATAATCTTTTAACAAGTTCCCCAGGCTTTTATTCATCTTTCTGTTAACAAGTTCCCCAGGCTTTTATTCATCTTTCTGTTAACAAGTTCCCCAGGCTGTTATTCATCTTTCTGTTAACAAGTTCCCCAGGCTGTTATTCATCTGTTAACAAGTTCCCCAGGCTTTTAATCATCTTTCTGTTAACAAGTTCCCCAGGCTTTTATTCATCTTTCTGTTAACAAGTTCCCCAGGCTTTTATTCATCTTTCTGTTAACAAGTTCCCCAGGCTTTTAATAATCTTTTAACAAGTTCCCCAGGCTTTTATTCATCTTTCTGTTAACAAGTTCCCCAGGCTTTTAATAATCTTTTAACAAGTTCCCCAGGCTTTTATTCATCTTTCTGTTAACAAGTTCCCCAGGCTTTTATTCATCTTTCTGTTAACAAGTTCCCCAGGCTTTTATTCATCTTTCTGTTAACAAGTTCCCCAGGCTTTTAATAATCTTTTAACAAGTTCCCCAGGCTTTTATTCATCTTTCTGTTAACAAGTTCCCCAGGCTTTTATTCATCTTTCTGTTAACAAGTTCCCCAGGCTTTTATTCATCTTTCTGTTAACAAGTTCCCCAGGCTTTTAATCATCTTTCTGTTAACAAGTTTCCCAGGCTTTTAATCATCTTTCTGTTAACAAGTTCCCCAGGCTTTTATTCATCTTTCTGTTAACAAGTTCCCCAGGCTTTTAATCATCTTTCTGTTAACAAGTTCCCCAGGCTGTTATTAATCTTTCTGTTAACAAGTTCCCCAGGCTTTTAATAATCTGTTAACAAGTTCCCCAGGCTTTTAATCATCTTTCTGTTAACAAGTTCCCCAGGCTTTTATTCATCTTTCTGTTAACAAGTTCCCCAGGCTTTTATTCATCTTTCTGTTAACAAGTTCCCCAGGCTTTTAATAATCTTTTAACAAGTTCCCCAGGCTTTTATTCATCTTTCTGTTAACAAGTTCCCTAGGCTTTTAATAATCTTTTAACAAGTTCCCCAGGCTTTTATTCATCTTTCTGTTAACAAGTTCCCCAGGCTTTTAATAATCTTTTAACAAGTTCCCCAGGCTTTTATTCATCTTTCTGTTAACAAGTTCCCCAGGCTTTTATTCATCTTTCTGTTAACAAGTTCCCCAGGCTTTTATTCATCTTTCTGTTAACAAGTTCCCCAGGCTTTTATTCATCTTTCTGTTAACAAGTTCCCCAGGCTTTTAATCATCTTTCTGTTAACAAGTTCCCCAGGCTTTTATTCATCTTTCTGTTAACAAGTTCCCCAGGCTTTTAATCATCTTTCTGTTAACAAGTTCCCCAGGCTTTTATTCATCTTTCTGTTAACAAGTTCCCCAGACTTTTATTCATCTTTCTGTTAACAAGTTCCCCAGGCTTTTAATCATCTTTCTGTTAACAAGTTCCCCAGGCTGTTATTAATCTTTCTGTTAACAAGTTCCCCAGGCTTTTATTCATCTTTCTGTTAACAAGTTCCCAGGCTTTTAATCATCTTTCTGTTAACAAGTTCCCCAGGCTTTTATTCATCTTTCTGTTAACAAGTTCCCCAGGCTTTTATTCATCTTTCTGTTAACAAGTTCCCCAGGCTTTTAATAATCTTTTAACAAGTTCCCCAGGCTTTTATTCATCTTTCTGTTAACAAGTTCCCTAGGCTTTTAATAATCTTTTAACAAGTTCCCCAGGCTTTTATTCATCTTTCTGTTAACAAGTTCCCCAGGCTTTTAATCATCTTTCTGTTAACAAGTTCCCCGGGCTTTTATTCATCTTTCTGTTAACAAGTTCCCCAGGCTTTTATTCATCTTTCTGTTAACAAGTTCCCCAGGCTTTTAATAATCTTTTAACAAGTTCCCCAGGCTTTTGGGAACTAGGAGAGTGAAACCTGGGCGTCCCAGGATGCCTGTGAAGGTGTGTGGTAATATTTTAAACTCTGTGTGTTTAGGTTAATCAGTTATCCGCGCACAGAGACCAACCTGTTTCCTAAGGACCTGGCCCTGGGCCCCCTGGTGGAGCATAACAAGCCCCTCCTGGGGGCTTTTGATTCATCTTTCTGTTAACCCACGGCAGGGCACCAAGACTTTCATTCATCTTTCTATACAATCAAGTACCCTAAGGCTTTTAATATATTTATACACAAGTTCCCCAGGCTTTATTCATCTTTCTGTTAACAAGTTCCCCAGGCTTTTAATAATCACCAACACACTAACAAGTTATAGGCTTTATTCATCTTTCTGTTAACAAGTTCCCCAGGCTTTTAATCATCTTTCTGTTAACAAGTTCCCAGGCTTTTAATCATCTTTCTGTTAACAAGTTCCCCAGGTTTTATATCATCTTTCTGTTAACAAGTTCCCCAGGCTTTTAATATCTTACTGTTAACAAGTTCCCAACACACTACAGGTAATATATACACCAAGTAATCATCTTTCTGTTAACACACTACAGGATGCCTTATATATATATATCTTTCAAGTACAACCAACCCAGGTATTTATATACACCAAGTTACACCAACGCACCAGGTTATATCATATTCTATACCAAGTACACCAACACATTACAGGTATATATCTATATACACCAAGTTCACACTACAGGCTTTTATATATATTTATGTTAACACCCAGGCTTTTATATATACACTGTTAACAACACACCAGGTTTATTCATACTTTCAAGTTACACAACACACTACAGGTATTATATATATACACCAAGTACACCAACACCTACAGGCTATTTATTCATACACACAAGTACACAACACACCCCAGGCTTTTATATATCCAAGTAACAAGTTCACTACAGGTATATTATTATACACCAAGTTACACAACACACCAGGTTTTATATATTTCTGTTAACAACACACTACAGGCTTTTATATACATCTTTCTGTTAACAACCAACACACTACAGGTATATATATATACACCAAGTACACCAACACACTACAGGTATAATATTTTACACCAACACAACACCCAAGTACACCAACACACTACAGGTATATATATATACACCAAGTACACCAACCCACTACAGGTATATATATATACACCAAGTACACCAACACACTACAGGTATATGTATATATATATATATACCCCAAGCACACCAACACACTACAGGTATATATATATACACCAAGTACACCAACACACTACAGGTATATATATACACCAAGTACACCAACACACTACAGGTATATATATATACACCAAGTACACCAACGCACTACAGGTATATATATATATACACCAAGTACACCAACACACTACAGGTATATATATATACACCAAGTACACCAACACACTACAGGTATATATATATACACCAAGTACACCAACACACTACAGGTATATATATACACCAAGTACACCAACACACTACAGGTATATATATATACACCAAGTACACCAACACACTACAGGTATATATATACACCAATATACACACTAAGTATATATATATATACACCAAGTACACCAACACACTACAGGTATATATATATATACACCAAGTACACCAACACACTACAGGTATATATATATATACACCAAGTACACCAACACACTACAGGTATATATATATACACCAAGTACACCAACACACTACAGGTATATATATATATATATACACCAAGTACACCAACACACTACAGGTATATATATACACCAAGTACACCAACACACTACAGGTATATATATATATATATATACACCAAGTACACCAACACACTACAGGTATATATATATACACCAAGTACACCAACACACTACAGGTATATATATATACACCAAGTACACCAACACACTACCAACACACTACAGGTATATATATATATACACCAAGTACACTAACACACTACAGGTATATATATATACACCAAGTACACCAACACACTACAGGTATATATATATATACACCAAGTACACACACTACAGGTATATATATATACACACAAGTACAACACACTACAGGTATATATATATATACACCAAGTACACCAACACACTACAGGTATATATATATATACACCAACACACTACAGGTATATATATACACCAAGTACACCAACACACTACAGGTATATATATATACACCAAGTACACCAACACACTACAGGTATATATATACACCAAGTACACCAACACACTACAGGTATATATATATATACACCAAGTACACCAACACACTACAGGTATATATATATACACCAAGTACACCAACACACTACAGGTATATATATATACACCAAGTACACCAACACACTACAGGTATATGTATATATATCAACACATAATACACAACACACCAACACACTACAGGTATATATATATACACCAAGTACACCAACACACTACAGGTATATATATATATATACACCAAGTACACCAATACACTACAGGTATATATATATACACCAAGTACACCAACACACTACAGGTATATATATATATACACCAAGTACACCAACACACTACAGGTATATATATACACCAAGTACACCAACACACTACAGGTATATATATATACACCAAGTACACCAACACACTACAGGTATATATATATATATATACACCAACACACTACAGGTATATATATACACCAAGTACACCAACACACTACAGGTATATATATATATATATATACACCAAGTACACCAACACACTACAGGTATATATATATACACCAAGTACACCAACACACTACAGGTATATATATATATACACCAAGTACACCAACACACTACAGGTATATATATATATACACCAAGTACACCAACACACTACAGGTATATATATATACACCAAGTACACCAACACACTACAGGTATATATATATATACACCAAGTACACCAACACACTACAGGTATATATATACACCAAGTACACCAACACACTACAGGTATATATATATATATATACACCAAGTACACCAACACACTACAGGTATATATATATATACACCAAGTACATTAACACACTACAGGTATATATATATACACCAAGTACACCAACACACTACAGGTATATATATACACCAAGTACACCAACACACTACAGGTATATATATATATACACCAAGTACACCAACACACTACAGGTATATATATATATACACCAAGTACACCAACACACTACAGGTATATATATACACCAAGTACACCAACACACTACAGGTATATATATATACACCAAGTACACCAACACACTACAGGTATATATATATATACACCAAGTACACCAACACACTACAGGTATATATATATATACACCAACACACTACAGGTATATATATATACACCAAGTACACCAACACACTACAGGTATATATATATACACCAAGTACACCAACACACTACAGGTATATATATACATATACACCAACACACTACAGGTATATATATATATACACACACAGGTACACCAACACACTACAGGTATATATATATATACACCAAGTACACCAACACACTACAGGTATATATATATACACCAAGTACACCAACACACTACAGGTATATATATATACACCAAGTACACCAACACACTACAGGTATATATATATATACACCAAGTACACCAACACACTACAGGTATATATATATATACACCAAGTACACCAACACACTACAGGTATATATATATACACCAAATACACCAACACACTACAGGTATATATATATACACCAATACACTACAGGTATATATATATACACCAAGTACACCAACACACTACAGGTATATATATATATACCAAGTACACCAACACACTACAGGTATATATATATACACCAAGTACACCAACACACTACAGGTATATGTATATACACCAAGTACACCAACACACTACAGGTATATATATATACACCAAGTACACCAACACACTACAGGTATATATATATACACCAAGTACACCAACACACTACAGGTATATATATATATATATACACCAAGTACACCAACACACTACAGGTATATATATATATATATACACCAAGTACACCAACACACTACAGGTATATATATATATATATACACCAAGTACACCAACGCACTACAGGTATATATATATATACACCAAGTACACCAACCCACTACAGGTATATATATATACACCAAGTACACCAACACACTACAGGTATATATATATATATATACACCAACACACTACAGGTATATATATATATACACCAAGTACACCAACGCACTACAGGTATATATATATATACACCAAGTACACCAACACACTACAGGTATATACACCAAGTACACCAACACACTACAGGTATATATATATACACCAAGTACACCAATACACTACAGGTATATATATATACACCAAGTACACCAACACACTACAGGTATATATATATACACCAAGTACACCAACGCACTACAGGTATATATATATATACACCAACACACTACAGGTATATATATATACACCAAGTACACCAACACACTACAGGTATATATATATATACACCAAGTACACCAACACACTACAGGTATATATATATATATATACACCAACACACTACAGGTATATATATATACACCAAGTACACCAACCCACTACAGGTATATGTATATACACCAAGTACACCAACACACTACAGGTATATATATATATACACCAAGTACACCAACACACTACAGGTATATATATACACCAAGTACACCAACGCACTACAGGTATATATATATATATACACCAAGTACACCAACACACTACAGGTATATATATATATATATATACACCAAGTACACCAACACACTACAGGTATATATATATATACACCAAGTACACCAACACACTACAGGTATATATATATATACACCAAGTACACCAACACACTACAGGTATATATATATACACCAAGTACACCAACACACTACAGGTATATATATGTACACCAAGTACACCAACACACTACAGGTATATATATACACCAAGTACACCAACCCACTACAGGTATATATATATATATATACACCAAGTACACCAACACACTACAGGTATATATATATATATATACACCAAGTACACCAACACACTACAGGTATATATATATATATATACACCAAGTACACCAACACACTACAGGTATATATATATATATATACACCAAGTACACCAACCCACTACAGGTATATATATATACACCAAGTACACCAACCCACTACAGGTATATATATATACACCAAGTACACCAACCCACTACAGGTATATATATATAAATATATTCAGTGGGGCAAAAAAGTATTTAGTCAGCCACCAATTGTGCAAGTTCTCCCACTTAAAAAGATGAGAGAGGCCTGTAATGTTCATCATAGGTTCACTTCAACTATGACAGACAACATGAGAGAAAACAAATCCAGAAAATCACATTGTAGGATTTTTAATGAATTTATTTGCAGATTATGGTGGAAAATAAGTATTTGGTCAATAAACGGGGGAACGGACTCTGAAGAGGAAGCAGGGATGAATGAACCAAAATGTTTATTGTACACAGAGAAATATGGAGTGCAGAACTGGGGTAGCTCATGAAGTCAACTTAGTGTATGTAAACTTCTGCCCCACTGGAATTGTGATACAGTGAAATAATCTGTCTGTAAACAATTGTTGGAAAAAATGACTTGTGTCATGCACAAAGTAGATGTCCTAACCGACTTGCCAAAACTATAGTTTGTTTCACAAGAAATGTGTGGAGTGGTTGAAAAACGAGTTTTAGTGACTCCAACCTAAGTGTATGTAAACTTCTGACTTCAACTGTATCTAGGGACATGGAGACATCGGGACACGGTCTAGGTCTATATAATATATATAATATAACATATAATATAGTAGTGACTCCAACCTAAGTGTATAATATACTAATGACTCCAACCTAAGTGTATAATATACTAATGACTCCAACCTAAGTGTATAATATACTAATGACTCCAACCTAAGTGTATAATATACTAATGACTCCAACCTAAGTGTATAATATATATAATATACTAATGACTCCAACCTAAGTGCATAATATATATAATATACTAATGACTCCAACCTAAGTGTATAATATATATAATATACTAATGACTCCAACCTAAGTGTATAATATATATAATATACTAATGACTCCAACCTAAGTGTATAATATACTAATGACTCCAACCTAAGTGTATAATATATATAATATACTAATGACTCCAACCTAAGTGTATAATATATATAATATACTAATGACTCCAACCTAAGTGTATATAATATACTAATGACTCCAACCTAAGTGTATAATATACTAATGACTCCAACCTAAGTGTATAATATACTAATGACTCCAACCTAAGTGTATAATATACTAATGACTCCAACCTAAGTGTATAATATATATAATATACTAATGACTCCAACCTAAGTGCATAATATATATAATATACTAATGACTCCAACCTAAGTGTATAATATATATAATATACTAATGACTCCAACCTAAGTGTATAATATATATAATATACTAATGACTCCAACCTAAGTGTATAATATACTAATGACTCCAACCTAAGTGTATAATATATATAATATACTAATGACTCCAACCTAAGTGTATATAATATACTAATGACTCCAACCTAAGTGTATAATATACTAATGACTCCAACCTAAGTGTATAATATACTAATGACTCCAACCTAAGTGTATAATATATATAATATACTAATGACTCCAACCTAAGTGTATATAATATACTAATGACTCCAACCTAAGTGTATAATATACTAATGACTCCAACCTAAGTGTATAATATACTAATGACTCCAACCTAAGTGTATATATATATAATATACTAATGACTCCAACCTAAGTGTATATAATATACTAATGACTCAACCTAAGTGTATAATATACTAATGACTCCAACCTAAGTGTATAATATACTAATGACTCCAACCTAAGTGTATAATATATATAATATACTAATGACTCCAACTAAGTGTATAATATACTAATGACTCCAACCTAAATTAGCCTTAATATACTAATGACTCCAACCTAAGTGTATAATATATATAATATACTAATGACTCCAACCTAAGTGTATATAATATATATAATATAACATATAATATAACATATAACATATAATATACTAGTGACTCCATCCTAACTGTATGTAAAGTTCTGACATCAACTGTATCTACACCAAGTACACCAAACCGGGTTCCTGAGATCTGAAATGTGTTTTCTGTCTCCAGGGCAACGAGCAGCGTATGAGTTCATTGTGCGTCACTTCTGGCGTGCGATCTTGATGCCGCGGGGCAGTGAAACGGTGGTCGGCGTGGAAATGGCTCACGAGAGGTTCTCCAAACGGCCTCATGATCATCAGGAGGAACTACCTGGACGTGACTCCCCACGATCGCTGGAGCACCAAGGTGGGGGTAATTACCAGGGGGGGGTCATACCCCATCAGCTGAGCACCAAGGTGGGGGGTAATTTACCACGACAAAATGGCACTCTCACTTAACGCTTTGAGCACCAAGGTGGGGGGTCATTTACCACGAGGGGGTCATACCCCTACGACCGCTGGAGCACTAAGGTGGGGCGGTCATTTTACCACGAGGGGCGGGGGGTCATACCCCTACGACCGCTGGAGCACTAAGGTGGGGGGTAATTTACCACGAGGGGGGTCATACCCCTACGACCGCTGGAGCACTAAGGTGGGGGGTAATTTACCACGAGGGGCGGGGGGTCATACCCCTACAACCGCTGGAGCACTAAGGTGGGGGGTCATTTACCACGAGGGGGCTCATACCCCTACGACCGCTGGAGCACTAAGGTGGGGGGTAATTTACCACGAGGGGGGTCATACCCCTACGACCGCTGGAGCACTAAGGTGGGGGGTCATTTACCACGAGGGGGCTCATACCCCTACGACCGCTGGAGCACTAAGGTGGGGGTCATTTACCACGAGGGGGGCTCATACCCCTACGACCGCTGGAGCACTAAGGTGGGGGTCATTTACCACGAGGGGGGTCATACCCCTACGACCGCTGGAGCACTAAGGTGGGGGGTAATTTACCACGAGGGGGGTCATACCCCTACGACCGCTGGAGCACTAAGGTGGGGGTCATTTACCACGAGGGGAGGCTCATACCCCTACGACCGCTGGAGCACTAAGGTGGGGGTCATTTACCACGAGGGGGGTCATACCCCTACGACCGCTGGAGCACTAAGGTGGGGGGTCATTTACCACGAGGGTCCCGTTATGAACCCCTGGGGGGTCTTTATCATGATGAATATATGAGGGTCCCGTTATGAACCCCTGGGGGGAGTCTTTATCATGTTGAATATATGAGGGTCCCATTATGAACCCCTGGGAGGGTCTTTATCATGATGAATATATGAGGGTCCCGTTATGAACCCCTGGGAGGGTCTTTATCATGTTGAATATATGAGGGTCCCGTTATGAACCCCTGGGTGGGGGGTCTTTATCATGTTGAATATATGAGGGTCCCGTTATGAACCCCTGGGGAGGTCTTTATCATGTTGAATATATGAGGGTCCTGTTATGAACCCCTGGAGGGGTCTTTATCATGTTGAATATATGAGGGTCCCGTTATGAACCCCTGGGGGAGGTCTTTATCATGTTGAATATATGAGGGTCCCGTTATGAACCCCTGGGGGGGGTCTTTATCATGTTGAATATATGAGGGTCCCGTTATGAACCCCTGGGGGGTCTTTATCATGTTGAATATATGAGGGTCCCATTATGAACCCCTGGGGAGGTCTTTATCATGTTGAATATATGAGGGTCCCGTTATGAACCCCTGGAGGGGTCTTTATCATGTTGAATATATGAGGGTCCTGTTATGAACCCCTGGGGGAGGTCTTTATCATGTTGAATATATGAGGGTCCCGTTATGAACCCCTGGGGGGGTCTTTATCATGTTGAATATATGAGGGTCCCGTTATGAACCCCTGGGAGGGGTCTTTATCATGTTGAATATATGAGGGTCCCATTATGAACCCCTGGAGGGGGTCTTTATCATGTTGAATATATGAGGGTCCCGTTATGAACCCCTGGGGGGGGTCTTTATCATGTTGAATATATGAGGGTCCCGTTATGAACCCCTGGTGGGGGTCTTTATCATGTTGAATATATGAGGGTCCCGTTATGAACCCCTGGGGGGTCTTTATCATGTTGAATATATGAGGTCCCGTTATGAACCCCTGGGGGGTCTTTATCATGTTGAATATATGAGGGTCCCGTTATGAACCCCTGGGGGGGTCTTTATCATGTTGAATATATGAGGGTC